>NC_045547.1:8592678-8720178 GCF_009769535.1 Thamnophis elegans
AAATTAAAACCTCAGTAGAGTAAAAGGGTTGAAACAGACCCACTCTTGAAAGAGAGAATATTTTTTCCTAGACCTTTAAAAAAAGTATGTATAGTCATTAAGAAAAGATCTTTAAGCCTTGGTTAGGCAAAGGGGACCTTCATCCTCCCTGCATTTTATCAGCAAGGACACAACTTTTTTAAAAATCCTGCTGGCAAGCTCCTTCCCCAAGGGGATGAAAGATTTTCAAAGAGGGGGGAGCTGGATCTTCCTAAAACAGGCACTCCTGGTTTTCATGACAGAGACGCGCATTTTAAAGAACCCAAAGCAGCGGTGCCATTCAAGATTCACTGCGCAACTCGAGGCTCTTTGTCTGGTTCCGAGCGTGCACGCCGCACACTGGCCAGGGGGGCGTGCTCTGTCTTGAGGACTAACCTTCCCCCCCCCCCGCGTGGTCATATCAATGATCCAGGCGGCCCAGGGCTCAATAACAATTATTACAATTACAATCAGAATAGAGCTGGAAGGGACCTTGGAGGTCTTCTAGTCCAGTCCCCTGGTCAAGCAGGAGGTCCTAAACCATTTCAGACAAGGGACTTGTCCAGTCTCTTCATAAAAAATAAGATCCACAACGTTCCTTCTGCCCAAATTTGGTGCACTCCTACAAAAATGCCTTTGAAAAAATCCTGATACAAAACTGCAGGGTTAAAGTAGACACGTTTCATTACAGGCTAAGAGTATAAAATTGGACAATTGGATAGTCATTTGTCTGGAACGGTATAGGGTTTCCTGCATTAAAAGTCAATCATTAGCTCCTTGTTGTTATACCTGTTAAACTATTTCTCAGTTCTGCGATCGCTTGGACAAGCTTATGAGTTTGAAGAACAAATTCCCTCTAGATTCAAGACCAAATACAGGTGATCCTCAAGTTACGACCTCAACCAACATTTCTGTTGTTAATTAAGCAAGACATTTGTTGGGTGAGCTTTGCACCCAATTTACGACTGCTTGTTCTGGGGTTAACGGATGTATTTTTCAGCCAAATGAGGCAGCCTGTCACCTTATTCCCCAGTGGAGAATCACATTGAAAACTCAACCCTCACTACATCCAGTTCCATAGCTTGCAAAAACAGGAGTTTCGCATGCAATTCATTAATATTGTTTAACGGGTCTTTGATTTTTTTTTTTTGTGTGTGTGGGGGATATTCCCATTTCATTGACTGTAAACAGGGAAGACCCAATGCCACGAATGTCCCCATCCCGGCTGCCCACCCTTCGCCTCGGAAGGAGGAAGAGGAGGCGGCGGCGGCGAGGAGAGCCCACCTGAACTCGGCCGCGGCGCTGTGGTTCCTCCGCCAAGCCCTGCCCTGCTGCCGGAGCACCTCGGGCACGATCTCCTTCTCGTCCGGCAGCCGGTAGACCGGGAAGATGTAGAGCCAGTAAAGCACCAGGAAGCCCAAAGCGCTGGCGCCCACCGGCAGCCGCGACGCCCGCGGCCCTTTGCAGAGCGCCAAGCCCAGCGCCATCCTCCGCTCGCCGAGTCGTCAGTCCCGGGGAGGCCGAGGGCGGGAGACACCGCCGCCGCCGGCGCCGCCGCCTCCTCTTCCAAGGGCCGGCGGGAAGGAAGGCGGGCGACCCCAGACCCCCCATGCAGGGACGGACGGCCCCGCGCGGCTGCCGGCGCCGCCGACTTCACGGCGAGACGGCTTCCGAGGATGCTGCGGATGATGCTGCTGCCGACGACGCCGAGGAAGAAGATGCAAGAGCCGGGCGGGCGGGCGGCCGCCTGCCTGGCCTTCGACTTCCTAAGGGCAGCGGACTGAAGCAATGGGGCTTCCCCACCCCCCACCCCCGGTCTCTATTATGGCCGCCCCTCGCTTTAGAGGGACAGCGGCGGCGGCGGTTCCCCTCGGCCGCCCATCCTTGCGCCCGGCGGGCGAGGAAATGGGGCGTGGGGAGGACGAGGCGGGGAGAAAAAGCGGCGGCGGAGGGGAAGAGGAGGAGGAGGGGGCGAGAGAGGTGTGGTGACGGCGGCGCGCGCCGAACGTTTTGGGGGGGATGCTCGCCTCGCGCTCGCCTCAGCCGCCTCCTCCTCCTCCTCCTCGCGCTCGCCCAGGCTGGCGGGTTGGCTGGCTCCCCCAGCCGCTTGCCCCCCCCCCACACACACACACCCTCCCCTCGCGGACTTCCTGTCGCGAGGACAAAAGGAGTAAGGGGGAGGGGGGGGGAACGAAAGGCCCGATTGAGGGGGAGGGGAGGGGGGGAAAAGAGAGAAAGAGGAAAGGAGACGCTGGAAAAGGTTCCCGCGCGCAGGCGGGGGGGGAAGCGCGCGAGGACGCGCACGCTCCCCAAAGCGCCCCGCTTCTCTCCTCAAGAAAAGGAGGAGGAGGAGGGCGGGCTGGGCTTAGCAACAAAGAGCGGTAGTGGTGGTGGTACTAGAAGGATGGAGAACAGAGGGGATAGGAACAGAGCAGAGGTGGGTTCCTACCATTCGCACCTATTCCCGGTTCGTCAAATCTACCGGTTAGAAGAGGTTCCACCATGGACCCGGAAAGCAGCCACACCTACGAAGAGGTTCCAAAAATTTTTGAAACCCACCACTGCTACACACACACACTACACAGAGTAGAGAGAGAGAGAGAGATAAATAAATAATAAAAAGAAAGAAAAAGAGTGAGAGATGAAAAAAGAAAAAGGGACAGAGAGACAAAGAAGGGGAGAGAGAGAGAGAGAGAGAGAGAGGAAGAATAAATAATAAGAAAAAGAAAGAAAAAGAGAGAGATGAAATAAGGGACAGAGAGACAAAGGAAGGAGAGAGAGAGAGGGGGGAAAATAAATAATAAAAAAAGAAGAAAAAGAGTGAGAGATGGAAAAAAAAGAAAAAAGGGACAGAGAGACAAAAGGAAGGAGAGAGAGAGAGAGAGGAAGAAATAAATAAATAAGAAAAAAGAAAGAAAAAGAGAGAGAGATGAAAAAAGGGACAGAGACAAAAGGAAGGAGGGAGAGAGAGAGAGGAAGAAATAAAGAAAAAAGAAAGAAAAAGAGTGAGAGATGAAATAAGGGACAGAGAGACAAAAGGAAGGAGAGAGAGAGAGAGGGGGGAAGAAATAAATAAATAAGAAAAAAGAAAGAAAAAGAGTGAGAGATGGAAAAAAAAGAAAAAAGGGACAGAGAGACAAAAGGAAGGAGAGAGAGAGAGAGAGGAAGAAATAAATAAATAAGAAAAAAGAAAGAAAAAGAGAGAGAGATGAAAAAAGGGACAGAGACAAAAGGAAGGAGGGAGAGAGAGAGAGGAAGAAATAAAGAAAAAAGAAAGAAAAAGTGAGAGATGAAATAAGGGACAGAGAGACAAAAGGAAGGAGAGAGAGAGAGAGAGAGAGAGAGAGAGAGAGAGGAAGAAATAAATAAATAAGAAAAAAGAAAGAAAAAGAGAGAGAGATGAAAAAAGGGACAGAGACAAAAGGAAGGAGGGAGAGAGAGAGAGGAAGAAATAAAGAAAAAAGAAAGAAAAAGTGAGAGATGAAATAAGGGACAGAGAGACAAAAGGAAGGGGAGAGAGAGAGAGAGAGAGAGAGAGAGAGGAAGAAATAAATAAATAAGAAAAAAGAAAGAAAAAGAGAGAGAGATGAAATAAGGGACAGAGAGACAAAAGGAAGGAGAGAGAGAGAGAGGGGGGAAGAAATAAATAAATAAGAAAAAAGAAAGAAAAAGAGTGAGAGATGGAAAAAAAAGAAAAAAGGGACAGAGAGACAAAAGGAAGGAGAGAGAGAGAGGAAGAAATAAATAAATAAGAAAAAAGAAAGAAAAAGAGTGAGAGATGAAAAAAGGGACAGAGACAAAAGGAAGGAGAGAGAGAGAAATAAATAAATAAGAAAAAAGAAAGAAAAAGTGAGAGATGAAAAAAAGAAAAAGGACAGAGAGACAAAAGGAAGGAGAGAGAGAGAGAGAGAGAGAGGAAGAAATAAATAAATAAGAAAAAAGAAAGAAAAAGAGTGAGAGATGAAATAAGGGACAGAGAGACAAAAGGAGAGAGAGAGAGAGAGGGGAAGAAATAAATAAAAAAGAAAAAAGAAAGAAAAAGAGTGAGAGATGAAAAAAAGAAAAAGGACAGAGAGACAAAAGGAAGGAGAGAGAGAGAAACACATGGCCATCAAGCCACTCACACAAAGGAGGCCACATCCACAGAGTAGGTTCCAAAATTTTTTGAAACCCACCACTGGAACCAAGGTGGGCCGTGGTGAAATTCAAAAAAAAAGTTACTACCGGTTCTGTGGGCATGGCTCGGTGGGCATTGTTGCAGAAAATGACAGGCTTTAGACTTCTCAGGATACAGGAAAAGTTTATTTGGCAGCCAGGTTCAGAAAGCTTAGCATTGCAAGTTCTGAACCACCTTCATTATCGTTCTTATACATTCTCAAAAGCATTGCAACACGGAAATACTTAACACGGAAATACTTAACACGTTTCTTAGTGGTTACCTTGAGGAGAAAGCCTTATAAGGAGATGGGATCGTCTCCTTTTGTTTATGGAGTAGGTGTCATTAACGAACTTTAATTGAGCCTTGGACTTTTGATGTAGGCTTTTGAATTAGGGACATCTTGCTTCCTGTTTCTTTTGCAAGCTCCAACTCTGTCTATGTGGCTTTTAATATAGGGGCTCTAAGAGGCTGTCCAGCCTGACCCAGTAGGTTTCACACTTAATGTCCAAATCTCATTTTACATCTGCTTTAGGATGGCAGGGAGAGGATACTGCAAAATCCCCATTCCATCCCCACTCCAGGGGAAGCATACTGCAAAATCCCCATTCCCTCTCCACTCCTGGGGGAAGCATACTGCAAAATCCCCATTCCCTCCCCACTCCTGGGGGAGGATACTGCAAAATCCCCATTCTCTCCCCGCTCCAGGGGAAGGATACTATAAAATCTCCATTAAGAGAACTTTTTTATTTTTCTTTGAAAAAAAAACAAACACAAATATGTCATCATTTGTCAATCATTAAGACATTGAAATACAATTTTTTTTGTTGTGTGTACCCCTCCCTCCCTCCACCCCCCCATCCCCCCTCCTCCTTCCCCCCCCGACTTCCCAGAACCCGTACACGGTATGGATTTTTAACTAACACAGTCTAAAATCTATTGAGAAAAAAGAAATAAAGAAATTAATGACATTCTAGATTGAACTTAGCTTCTTCTTACTGAACTAACTTTTAACAGTTTAAATCATTTCTGATCTTAAGCATAGGCTAACTGGAATTTCTTAGTCCCGTATTTATTTTGTATATAGTCAATCCATTTTTTCCAGTCTCGTTTATATCTCTCATTTGAATGATCTTTGAGATATGCCGATATTTTAGCCATTTCAGCTAAGTTTGTTACTTTCAATGTCCATTCTTGGATTGTAGGCAAGTCTTCCTTCTTCCAATATTGCGCCACCAACAGTCTTGCTGCAGTTATCAGGTGCAGAATCAAATTGGTCTCTACCACTGTAAAATCAGTACATATACCTAGTAAAAATAACTGAGGAATAAACTTTATCCTTTTTTTAAAAACATTTTGCATGACCCACCATATTTTTATCCAAAATGCCTTAACCTTTTGGCAGGTCCACCATATATGATAATATGTAGCATCGAGAGAACCACACCTCCAACATTTAGGCTGTACATTCGGATACATAGAAGCCAACTTTTTAGGATCTAAATGCCATCTATAAAACATCTTGTAAAAATTTTCTCTCAGATTTTGAGCTTGTGTAAATTTCACATTTCTTACCCAAATTCTTTCCCATGTATCCAACATTATTGGTTCCTCAATATTTTGAGCCCATTTTATCATACAATCTTTAACTAATTCTGTTTCCGAATCCATCTGTATTAATACATTATATATCCTCTTTATATGCATTAAGCTTTGATCTCTTATTTGTTTAAACAGATTATCCTCAACTTGAATAAAGCCAATTTTTTGATCTATTTTCCACCTAGCCTGTAATTGCCCATACTGGAACCATGTTTGAACTACCTTCTCCTCTTTTAATACCTCTAAAGATTTTAATTGTAATACCCCCCTTTCCGAGGTAAGAAGCTGTCTGTAAGTAAATCTATCCTGTTTTTGTGCTGTATTCATATTTTCAATTGCATGTCTAGGAATTGCCCACATGGGTATCTTGTCATTTAATTTATATTGGTATTTCTTCCAAACCCGCAATAAAGCATTTCTCAAAATATGACTTTTAAAGTTCTTATCCAATTTTTTGTTGAATAACAGGTAAGCATGCCAACCAAATACCAGATACTATAAAATCTCCATTCCCTCTCCACTCCTGGGGGAAGCATACTGCAAAATCCCCATTCCCTCCCCACTCCTGGGGGAGGATACTGCAAAATCCCCATTCCCTCCCCATTCCAGGGGGAGGATACTGTAAAATCTCCATTCCCTCCCCACTCCAGGGGAAGGATACTGTAAAATCTCCATTCCCTCCCCACTCCTGGGGGAAGGATACTGCAAAATCCCCATTCCCTCCCCACACCTGGGGGAAGGATACTGCAAAATCCCCATTCCCTCCCCACACCTGGGGGAAGGATACTGCAAAATCCCCATTCCCTCCACACTCCTGGGGGAAGGATATTGCAAAATCCTCATTCCCTCCCTGCTCATCAAGAATGTGAAGGGAAATTTTACAAGGAAGAACATGGAAGATCTGTGTTTTGGGCTTTAGCTTAATTATTGCCAACTATTGTCATTAATGGAAGCAAAGTACATTTATACGCTTTTGATGGTGCCCATGAGACTACAATTTGTTTATTTAAGTATCACCCGTTGTACTTTTCAGGATTATCTCTTTTCTGATGTTGAAAGAAATGTCCTTCTGGGTTCAGCTCCAAGTGGGGAAAAAGACACTGGAGACATGGAGGCTGCTTGGAAAGATGGTTTATTGTTGGACAGGCCCACATGGCTTGAGCCCTGAACAGAAAAGGTGATCACATGCTTCAATGTTGGTGGAGAAGAAGGGAAGGGCTGAGGAAGGGGTTTGCTAGGCTTTTTATAACCTGTTTAGTCCCACTTCTCTGTTTCCTGTTCCTGTGTAAGAAGTGTATTCTGATTGGTTGTCAGACTCCCATGGAGCCATGCAGGAGCTACTCTCTAGGCTGTGTTTTGAATCCAGGTATGGATGAGTTCTCAGATGCCATGTGGTCAGGTGAGTAAAGGGCCAATATTATCATGCTTTCCTGCTGTAGCTGCTGGTGAAGTCTTTATTATGTAAAGTGGACCAGTCTGGCCATGTTAATGGCCCATTAACAAAGTGGGGATAGGCAGGAAGCTACAGGCAACTATTCTGTCTTTTAAAACATGTCTCTTTCTTTTCATATCCAGAGAAATATTCTGCCTTTTCAATATTTCCTAGGATATTTCATTTTTGTGGGAGAGGGCTGGATGATAACTTCCCACACTGAGAATCCACTTGCGCAGGTGTAAATAAATGGATACTTTTTGTTGATCATAGTCTCCTTGACCATTTTTTTAATATATAGAAAAAATGCATTGTGCTGCTAATTGGACACTGAAGCTACAACCCTAATTAAAATCCTAATTTCTCAACCTTGGTAGTTGGGGAATTCTGGGAGCTGAAGCCCACATATACTAATTAAAGCATACTGGCTGGGGAATTGTTGAACCCCATGGTCTTAAAGCATGCTGGCTGGGGAATTCTGGAAGCTGAATCCCGTTATTTTAAAGTATATTGGCTGGGGAATTCTGGGAGCGGAACCCCATCATCTTAAAACATGCTGGCTGGGGAATTCTGGGAGCTGAATCCCGTCATTTTAAAGTATATTGGCTGGGAATTCTGGGAGCGGAAACCCATCTTAAAGCATGCTGGCTGGGAATTCTGGATGTGTGTGAAGCCCACATATAGCAAAGCATGCCAGCTGGGTAATTCTGGGCAATGACATCTAACCTGTATTAAACCTACTGAGGCTGAGAAATACTGCCCTAAACCCAGTTCTACAAACCCAACAGCTGAATTCATATAAGTAGGCTCTGCATGATTAAATGGCTCATCTGGAAAGGATTTACTGCATATGCATTTCTCAAACTTGGCTTATTCTGTCTGGAATGACTGCAGCACCACTGATGGGTGTAGTTGTGCCAACAAGAAAAAAAACCGGCTGCAAATTAAAGAGACCGATGGCAGAATAATTTCCGTTGCCAGTGTGAGCAGCCATCTGGCCCCGACAGTAGATTGCGCAAACCCAAGTCTCTGGATATGGCCTTGGAAAAAAAAAAGGTTGCAAAAGAGACTTTTGTGTATGAAACCAAAAAATTATTGAAAAAAAGTATACCAAATGCTCCCTTTGTGTCAACTCAGAAAGCTCAAACTGTCCAAAGAGATATTGATTCAGTTCTACAGAGGAATGATCGAGTCTGTCATCTGCACCTCCATAACTGTCTGGTTTGGCTCTGCAACCCAACAAGACAGACACGGACTTCAACGGAGAATTAGAACTGCAGAAAAAACAATGGCTACCAACCTGCCTTCCATTGAGGACCCGTATACTGCACGAGTCAAAAAGAGGGCTGTGAAAATATCTACAGACCCCTCACATCCTGGACATAAATTGTTTCAACTTCTACCCTCAAAATGATGCTATAGGGCACTACAAACCAGTACTACTAGACACATGGACAATTTCCCTCCTCAAATAATTTACTAAGACTGTATTACTATTATTCTCTTCCTTACTAGTTTCTATCTCTTCCCACTTATGACTATAACCATGTTGCTTGTATCTTTCAATTTATATTGTTTTTAATTGTTTCCTAATACGATTTGATAGCTTATTAGTAACCTTGACTATCACAAAGTGTTGAATCTTTTTTATTCTTGATGTATGTATTTTATTCTCCTTATGTACATTGAGAGCAAATGCATCAAAGACAAATTCCTTGGGTGTCCAATCACACTTGGCCAATAAAGAATTCTATTCTATTCTATTTTATTCTAAAGTGAATTACGAAATTGTGAAAAATTCGGATATGATTTAAGAGCCTCTGTCCTTTATCTAAAAAGTAGTTTCAACCTGTGGGAAACAGAGCTTATTGTTTTTAAAGAAACTGTAAGAAGACATGCTAGCCTGTGAAGAAAATACATTATATATATATTTCTAATCTTGAGAATTGTATATGGGAATGAACTTCCCGCGGAGATCCGGACCCTCACTTCATTCGTTAAAACCTGGCTGTGCCGGCAGGCCTGGGGTTGATGAGTTCCCCTCCCCTCTCAACTGGTATGGCTGTGTGATTTTCGTGTATTTTAATTATGTGTACTGTTGTTTATGTTCCCTTTCCCCTTTGAGTTGTTCGCCGCCCTGAGTCCCTCCTGGAGAAGGGCGGCATACAAATAAACCAAAACTGTAAACTGTAAACTGCTATGCTAGAAACCAGTCTTAACCAGGAAATGCTGATATGATAATTACTCTAGAGACAATCTCTAGGAACTAGCACCATAAAATGTAATTTGTAAATAAGGGCAGGGGATGATAGAATTAGAGTAATGGGAGATGTAATCAGGGGTGGAGATAATATATTCATTTTAGATACTTTGGATAGGTTGTTACATCATTATTACTAAGCCAATGAGGAAGAGGTGGGAGATACATTTGTAATGGCAATAGGGAATATAAGAATCAGAATTGAGTTGGAAGGACCTTGGAGCAAGGGTGGAGCCAACTTATCTTTGCAAATATTTAGATAAGGCCAGAAATCCACCTAACTCAACATCCTGTGTCAGTGGGATGATATCCTGTGCCAGTTATGATATCAAGGTAAATAGATTCTTTCTCAGGTCCCTGTTCCCAAAGTTAGATCAGTAAACTTGTTAACCACAATTTGCAAGCAAAGGTCTTTGTCTGATAAGATCCAGAAATCTTATCTTCATATATGTTACTCTCAAGGATTAAACTTTTGAGCCTCTTCTCGCTTGTGTCAAGGCTGGTGTGGCTAGCCCATCTCCCATCTTTAAAGCTTCTCCAATTTGTTTGTTTACAAAAGGGCTTTCTCTGGTATGAAAGTCAGGTTTGTGCCTAACCACCATTGCTTTTACAGAAAGGAAGACCTATCTGGGATCTCTTTGGTGCTGTCTGAACTGGGTGCTTTTCTTGCAGGCATGAGCCTTGATGATCTTATCTAATTTTCTAATGAAACATCTGCAAGAAAACCAAGCTTAGGGGCTACCGAGAACCCTGAGCAGCTCAATCCTGAGCTACACCTACTCTCTTTTATAGCAAAATCTCTTTCCACCACTGCTTTCTACCAGCTGGTATTTTAAATGTTATATTATTACAACTAGTAGCTATTGGAAATCTCATTTTCGAGGAATTGGTCCAATTGGTCTTTCACAACTAAGTATTAAAGACTTTTAGGGACACTTATTTCATGGACTATATGATTTCCTTGATTTTTTTTTTAAATTACATTTTTAAAAGATCTGTTATTACCTGGTTTGATATTTTACTAATTTGCAGAAGTGGTGTACGGTGTACAGAGGGACATGGTGGCTCAGTGGCTAAGATGCTGAGCTTGTTGATCAGAAAGATTGGTGGTTCGAATCCCTAGTGCCGCATAATGGAGTGAGCTCCCATTACTTGTCCCAGCTTCTGCCAACCTAGCAGTTCAAAAGCACATAAAAAATGCAAGTAGAAAAATAGGAACCACCTTTGGTGGGAAGGTAACAGTGTTCCACATGCCTTTGGAGTTTAGTCATGCTGGCCACATGATCATGGAGACATCTTCTGACAGCACTGGCTCTTTGGCTTAGAAATGGAGGTGAGCACTGCCCCCTAGAGTCGGGAACGACTAGCACATATGTGCAAGGGGAACCTTGACCTTTTATGGTGTATGGGGGGCTCGGATGTTGCACAAGTAGGATGTGAAACTGACCATGGTTTGGCCCAACCAAATATTTCTCACTTGCAAAAACACTGTCAAATGTGACAGTTTAAATTAGAATTGTGCAGAACAGTGTGACTGAAATATTCTGTCCCCAAACATCCAATCCTGACCTTTCCCGAGGGGTATCACAAACTCTTCTGCTGTTATTGGAAGTGATTTGACCTTGAAATGGGAATAAGGCATTTGGGGGTCAGAATGTTTCAGCTTTGGAATGGCTTCATTATTTCTAGTTCAGCTGCAGATATGAAACACTACAAGGTAGACTGATGCAGATGCAATGGCTTTATTTATATGTAAAATTAAGTAATCGTGGCTAACACGGTACATAAGCTCATAGTTTAGTGGTGCATGAGAAATTAGGACGTTATGACTTGTGCCACAAGGCAGTTTTCAACCATTTAACTTAGTATATTATTTGAGCTTGGTACTTAGTATATTATTATTATTATAGTTAATTATTATATTATTATTAGTATATTATTTGAACTAGGATGAGACAGAGGTGGTTCAGGAAAATTTGAACAAATTATCAGAGCTTATTCTTCTATCCAGATTAGGTCAAGGTTCCCCTCGCACATATGTGCGAGTCGTTCCCGACTCTAGGGGGGGTGGTGCTCATCTCCGTTTCAAAGCCAAAGAGCCAACGCTGCCCGAAGACGTATCCGTGGTCATGTGGCCGGCATGACTAAACACCGAAGGCGCACAGAACACTGTTACCTTCCCACCTATTTTTCTACTTGCATTTTTACATCCTTTCAAACTGCTAGGCAGAAGCTGGGACAAGTCACGGGAGCTCACTCCATTACGCGGCACTAGGGATTCGAACTGCTGACCTTTCTAACCGACAAGCTCAGCGCCTTAGCCACTGAGCCACTGCGCCCCATTCTGTCTAGATTACCGTGGCATTAAAGGTGTGTTTTGTGTCGCAACGATTAGCCGCTGATCATTATTTTTGCTTACAAAAATGTCCAGGCCATAAAAACTCCCAATAATTAAAAGTTCTGTCACAAGCAGGTCCTATGTGGCTGGCTGAAAAGTCAGCAAGCTTCAGGAAATATTTGTAACTAACAAACCATGACAACTTACTGTTAACTACCGTAAATTGATTGCTTTGGGGCAGGAGAGAGGTTGAGTGCAGGTTGACATCTTGCCTAGTAACCTTTCTCCAATTCTGGTTCTCTACTTTAGACCAGGGCTGTCAAACTCCCGGCCTGTAGGCCGGATGAGTCACGTGCTGGCCAGACCCACGCCCGGTTTAGCAAAGGGGAGAAAATTCCCGATATGTCATGTGATGCCGCCATGGCGTGAGTTTGACACCCCTGCTTTAGACAATGTGCATAGCAATGCCCCGTAATTCCAAACAAACTGCAATCAAGCAAGACAAGTTAAACTGAAACATGAGCCTGCTAGATCGTGGTTTTCCAGCATCAAAGCAGTATTAAGAGGTGTGTTTTCAGCGTAGAGTTCTGAAATCCTTGTAATTAAGAAGAACAGTACTGCCAGTCAAGACGGACCGAGTTCGTTTCGTTCTCTGTTGCTCCCTTGTGGCTATTTCAAACAACTTTGCATCAGTAGCACTTCCGTAGCCCAAGAGTTGTGTGACAACATTGATATAATTAATTTTTAAAAAAGCTCTCGCTGTATAACAGCACAGGAGCCGTGGCACCAAAGAATCCTTAATTTCCTAATGCCACGGCATTAACCCAAGTTGAATATTTTGCTAGTGGCAACATTTCGCACGATCCTGCAGTGCTACTCCTTAATTTCAAATAGCAATAGCAGTTAGACTTATATACCGCTTCATAGGGCTTTCAGCCCTCTCTAAGCGGTTTACAGAGTCAGCATATCGCCCCCACAGTCTGGGTCCTCATTTCACCCACCTCGGAAGGATGGAAGGCTGAGTCAACCTTGAGCTGGTGAGATTAGAACCGCTGAACTGCAGATAACAGTCAGCTGAAGTGGCCTGCAGTACTGCACCCTAACCACTGCGCCACCTCGGCTCTTAACATGAGATCTTGAAGAAGGCAGTAGAATTTTTAGAATTAAGACTAATTTGAGAGATCTTATTTGTATTTTGAGACAATGTCTGAGATGTTGAATGAGATGGCTAAAATTATCCTGGAAATCCAAGTAGCCAACAAAATACCTTTGGGGGGGGGGGGAGGAGGAAATCTATGGCTTTGATCATATTGCTCCAAACATCTTAAAATGGCTAAAACTGCAATGGGGCTTCACTATGACAGGTTTTATGTTAGGTTTTAGACCTAAACTCAACACCAAGATTAGAGATGGAGCAAATTAAGTCTCCCTGGCCAAAGGAAGATCATTTCTTACCTTCCCAGCCTGCCGACCGAGCTGTGCAAATTTTACAAAGAAACTTCCTAAGGAACAGACCAGAAGCCACGGCAAACTGTTTTTGAGTTTCAAGCCTATTAGCAATCACCGTCCCTCCTGGGAGAAAAAGACATTAGCAGTTGTTGGAGGATAAAAACAATTTCTCCTCCCCCAAAGCATCAGGTGGGCTAATATATAACCAAAACCAAAGCAGTTGGTTCAGCTCTAGGAGAGACAATTTTGTAAGCTGAATTGCTTGATCTATCAGTGCCTTGTTTATCTACAACGTCTTTCATCCTCCCTCATCTGGACCTAACTCACTGTCTCCCACAGTACCCGATCTTATGTGTTAAAAGACTAAATACAGACTAAACACCCATATTATCCTGTTTTCCCGAAAACAAGACCTCCCCAGAAATATTTAAACATATGCGCAGCCTGTCCCTGCCATTTCTTTTGGTTGGTTGCTACGCAAACACCACGAGGTGCGGTGAGGCCGGGGGGGGGGGCAAAGGAGGGGAAACATGCCCCATGAACCCCACATCCTTACCTAACGGCCACCCCCGTAACCCTAGGCGAGGTGGCGCAGTGGTTAGGGTGCAGTACAGCAGGCCACTTCAGCTGACTGTTATCTGCAGTTCAGCGGTTCTAATTTCACCGGCTCAAGGTTGACTCAGCCTTCCATCTTTCCGAGGTGAGTGAAATGAGGACCCAGACTGTGGGGGCAATTTGCTGACTCTGCAAACGGCTTAGAGAGGGCTGAAAGCCCTATGAAGCGGTATATAAGTCTAACTGCTATTGCTATTGCTATCCAACCTGCCCCTTCTGTCACACTAATGGCCGCCACAAAAAGAGGAGCAGGCAGAGCAATGTACCAGCAGCCATGAGGTGACCATGCTCACCGCCTGCTGCACCTCAAAAATAATAAGACCTCCCCGAAAATAAAGCCAAGTATTATTTTGGGGGTCAAAAGAAAATAAGACCCTTTCTCATTTTTTGAGAAACACAGTAAATACCCATACATTAAAAAAAAATGGGTCACAACCCACCAGCGTTTGATGCACAAGATGCCTGCATAACATGCAGCGGAGAGAAAGGAAGAAACAAGGTACAAGATCAACCACATGGTACACCCTGCCATACATCAAAAACATTTCAGAAGCAGTAGAACACAACGTCCGAGATCTGCATAACGGGCACTGCACATCGCACAGGCTACCATACGAGGACAAATCATGCATTGCAAAGATTGCCTTGGAGGAGGAAGATATTTTTAATGTAGTCTACCAGATCCCCTGCATGCATTGCCCTTGTGACTATGCAGGACAGACAGGAAGGAAGCTGACAATTAGATTGCCAGAACGCAAGTGAGTGGTCAGACGAGGTGAACCGAACTCATTGGTAATCTTACATTGGGACAAACAAGGATCCACATATAATTTTGCAGATTGTTGTATCGGCAGATATAAAAACAGCCAGGGAAATGATTGAAGCCCAGGAAATGGGCCCCTCACCAGTTAACAGGAGTGCTGATTTACCACCAGCTGACCAAGTACTTAGGACAGTGTTTCTCAACCTTGGCTACTTGAAGATGTCTGGACTTCAACTCCCAGAATTCCCCAGCCAGCGAACGCTGGCTGGGGAATTCTGGGAGTTGAAGTCCAGACATCTTCAAGTAGCCAAGGTTGAGAAACACTGACTTAGGAGGCAGGGGCTTGAGAGCACAAGGAAACAACTTAATAGCCAGCCATCAACACCCCAGTCAACAATTAACAAACCACACACAACCAAGCACCATATAATCATCATACAGAAATAGCCCAAAGCACAGTCGGCTGGAGGGAAGTTCCCTGAGTATGGGCTCCAGTACGAGTCCGCAGCTCGGAAGACGAAAGCTTTTTATCTTGGTGACTGACCCAGATTGGGCCCTAAATACACATACTATCACAATGGATATTAATAATGCTACACATGCCAAGTGGGCCAATATTGGAGTTCATAAAAAGCTTCCTGGGCGAATATGAGGCTTCCTACCCTACTCAAGAAAGCTTCAGGATTTTTCAACACAACAGAGAGACACAAAAACACATGTATCTCCATCACCTGGGTAGGAGTTAAGAGTTGGCTATTTTCTCAGTGTTTAGGTGTATTAGAATGTAAGGAAAAAACAACAATGTTGGTGCAAAAAAAAAGAGACGTTCTCGATGTGTCAAACTCGATGTGTCACGTTGGTGTCATGTGATGTGACATGACTCCCCCCCCCCTTCGCTAAACTGGGCATGGGTGTGTGCAGCGGGTATCGCATCCGGGCCACGAGTTTGACAGCCCTGTGGTAAGGTAAAAATGTATATATCCTGTATTTCTTCACTTTACAAATTATGACAAAGAGTTCTTGAAAAAATTGGGGCAGAATCCTAGGTCAGCAAGAAAACCAAAGCTAACCCCAACAGAATGTCATCATTTGGTTGACCCTCCCCCCCCCCAAATATCTGTCCACAGCATCGAAGCAGACATTTATATAAAGAGGCTTTATTTATGTACATAGGAATGTGACGTTCACCACTCTCCTTACAAAGAAATCTCTGAATTGGACAAATAATCTAGAAGTTTCTTTAATCCAATAAATTCTCATGTATTTACATTCAAGTTTACATTATGTACTTCAAGTTCCATATTGGAAGCCACTGGAAGATTTCAGCTTGCCTCTTCTTAACGCGAGAATATGTTTGGTGAGGGAAAATGAACATCTGGAGAACATTGGATGGATATTCTGTTCAATGGTCCTCCAGTTGAAACTGATCCAAGGAAACCACTTTCTCTTTCTGTTAGGTGAGTGTTGCTCTGTCACCACCACCCAAAACATCTATGGCGGGATGCAAAATTCTCCTCCACCTCTCCAATTTACGGATGAAATCACTCTCAGCAATTTCTTAGATTTTTCTGATCCTCCATCCAGGGTAATCTGAACATTCTTCTTTTGTTTATCACAATCCCTTGCCTTGAGTGCCAAAGCTGGGTACTGTTTATGGAAGTGGTGGGTAGCATCTGTGATTTCTCCCATTTTGGTAACATTTACAACCCGACAAGATCAGAAAACCTGATCTTTTCTACCAACGCAGCTGGGATTTCAGTGCCTCGAGAAATATTGTTCCCACATCCTGCTGTTCCAAAGACAGGCTACAGCAATCCTATGTGCATTGGCTAGCTCAGCATAATCAATACTGCAATTTTAATTTTTTTTTTAAAAAAAAAGTTACAATAGAAAAATAGTCCACAGTTTGCTAATATGAAAACAAACATGCCACAAAAAATCCAGTTTAGGATGCTTATTATTCTTGCTTATTCCAACAGGTAAGTTCTCTGTGCAAGGTGAACATCTGGCAACATTAATGCCATTTTCTTCTTTCATGGAAAAACGTAGATTTAGCTTTCCCAGTTATTCCAGTTTCAATATAAATATCCTGCCCCTGCCTTATCAAAGAATTAACTACGTCTTCATCCCTAGAGTGCTTCTAAGATATGCAGGGCAGCTACCTGAGGAACCCAAAGAAGAATAGATGGTACGGCTATTTCTTCAGACAGATGTTCTTTCACCTGTCCAGAAAGCTCTGAGGAGGTTTCTTGGATCTTATGAAATGGGGAAGATGTTTTAAGAGGGTTATCCTTCATATACGGAGTGTAAGAAACAAAACCTGGCCACCGGAGCATCTGGAAGGAAATAGGGCCACCACACGAATAAAAAAACACCTCCGTTCTTCATGTTGTTTCTTTTGTGCAACCGGTAGCAGAAAACTGGGCAGGCACCCCATCGACTTCAGATTCACGAATAAAAATCACCGCATCTCCACTGACATTTATTAGACACTGGGCCTGCAGCAACAAAGAAGGGATATTCAATTATGTGCCTGATGGACTTTGAAACGGGAAGTTTCTGGTGATTTATAAGCTGGGGTGTGGCTTTGGCAGCTTCACAAGTTCTAGATATAGAACTGGGGGGGGGGGAATATACATGATAGCAAGAGCCTTAGATGGGATTCGGCAGATAGTTAGAGCAGCTTTCCTGTCTTTAAATTTTTTAAATATGATTTTTACGTAGTTTATAAATTGCCACCACCATCTAAGGGGCTTTTTGCTAAGCGATGTCCGGAATTCATGGCCAGCCTGGTTACAGAGAGGAGGGATTGGTTATGCTTGCAAAGCCTCAAAGGGGTAGATCAAAGCTCCTCAACTTGGCAACTTTAAGATGGGTGGACTTCAACTCCCAGCATTCCCCCGACAGCAGAGCTGGCTGGGGAAATCTGAAAGTTGGAAGTCCACCCATCTTAAAAGTTGCCTTGGTTGAGAAACACTGGAGTAGACAGTGACCGCCATGCGATCCAGAGATGTCCAGGACTGCTTTAAGGACTTGGATCACAGATGATGGAATTTATATCACATTTATCTCAAATTAGGAGTCGGTCTGTAGGTGGAAAGAAAATAATTATTTTTGGAGTCTCTTTGTTTTTATCTACTCAAAACTGCATGCCTTTTAGAGAAGCATGAATTATTTAAAATGTTAACAAAACATTGTTCATATCTAATCCAGGTAAAATGCAAGGCCTAATTTAAGCGGAACCTATCTGTTTTGGGGTAAATAACAGGGGTAAATAAGATATACATGCCAGCCTACTGAAGAATGGATTAATCCATAATTTAAATTAAAAGCTACATGCCTACAGATTAGGCTATCTAATGCTTTGGATTTATTTCCAAAAATGCCTTTGGAGCATGAAGGAGCACGAGCCAGGCACCGATCATTACCTATTAAAGCAGCTGCATCTCCAATTGAATGGACTGCAGCCAGGCAGAAAAAGATGCTGCTGCTTTAAATGTAGCAAACAGGGCTACTGGCATGTCTATGCAGCTACACACTATGAAGGACCGTTTGCAAATTATTTCTAAAGCACTGGACATTGTTTTTCAAATTCCTGGGGCAGAGACCTCTTCTTTTTGGTTCTGAAAATGCCAGAAACAAGTCATGAATGGTTTTAATTTGGCCATCATCTTCTCAGCAAAAAGCTGTGGGCTTTGGGGTTATCACGAAGAACCCCCAGATGGAGGGTTTGGTAAGGTGAGCATCTTTACCTGGTTTTTGTTTGGGTTTTCCATAAACACACACTGCTTCATGATGTAGGAGACCACAGCATTTCCCCCAAGGGCTGCCACATGAGCTCGGACCATCGCAAACACTTCAGCGACAAAGGCATGCAGGAAGCCACTCACACCACCTTCCTATAAAACACATACAAATAAGTTGTTTGAGTGTAGAACAACAGAGTTGGAAGGGACCTTGGAGGTCTTCTAACCCCCCCCTCCTCTGCTCAAGCAGGAGACTTTATACAATTTAAGACAAATGGTTGTCCAATCTCTCCAGCGATGGAGCAGCCACAACTTCTGAAGGCAAGTCATCCCACTGATGAATTGTTCTCATTTTGAGGGAATTTCTCCTTAGTTCCAGGTTGGGTCTCTTTTTAATGATCTCCTACCAGTTACTTCATGTCCAGCCCTCAAGTTGGAATAGGGTTGTGTCTGACCTTAGGGGGCCAGGGTGGGCGTGGCCAGCTCAATGTCACTCGTGTCGGGGCACCCATGGTGGTCTGAGCGCTCTGCCAGTGAAAACAGGCCCCCAAGCTCTGTTTTGGGTGCAACGGCCTCCTGCAACGACTGGTGGGCTGCAGGCGGTACGCCCCAGTACGGGTGTACCAGTGCCTGTCTGGAGCACCGGGTACCATTCCGATATGGTGTTCCGGAGGGCCCACCCGCCTGCCCATTGTCCTTACCTGTCTTTAAACTCATTGGTGCTTCCGCGTACGCGCATGTTGTGTACAGTGCCTGCGTGACGCTCCGCCAAGCAGCTGGAACGTCGCGGAATTCATGTGGAGGACTGCGTCCATTCATGTGGAGGACGCTGGGCTCCATTGCAACCGTACCGGTTGCAACGGGATCCGGAACCCACCACTGCCTGCAACCCTCTGCCAGCGAAAACAGAGCTTGGGAGTGCCGCCTGCAGCCCTTGCAAGCTCCGCTTTCAGCTGTGATGGCCTCCTGCATGCAGCCCTCTCAAGCTCTGTTTTCGCTGGCAGAGGCACTGTGGGCTGGTCCTTTGCTGTTTCCAGAGAGGCCCCACGGGTCAGATCTAAGCACCCCGTGGGCCGGAGCCGGGCCACTGCCCTGGAGTTTGACGCCCCTGCTCTGGAGCCATGCCACATTTCAGACCTACGCCCATGGTGTACTCCAAACCTAAACTCAACCCTTCACTTATAAAGCCCTTCATGGTATTGGACCTGGGTACTTGAGAGACCGCCTGCTGCCAATTACCTCCACTAGACCCATTAGATCACACAGGGTTGGCCTCCTCCAGGTTCCATCTACCAGCCAATTCCATCTGGCTACTACCCGGGGGAGGGCCTTCTCTGTGGCAGCCCCGGCCCTTTGGAACGAACTCCCCGCAGAGATTCGGACCCTCACCTCTCTCCAGGCCTTCCGAAAAGCCGTTAAAACCTGGCTGTGTCGGCAGGCCTGGGGTTGATGAGTTCCCTTCCCCTCTCGATTGTGTGTCTGTTGGTTATTTTAAAGGCTTGTATTTGTATTCTTGTGTTTCCCTTCCCCTCTTGGGTTTGTGAGCCGCCCTGAGTTCCGTTGGGAATAGGGCGGCATATAAATAAAACGAAACCTAAACCTAATTGGTCATGCGAGAAATGCACTTGTCAGCTCACCTCTCGTAGAGAAGTGGTTTCTCGTATGAAGAACATGTTGATGATCCCAAGATATTTCGTTATTTTTGCCCCGGGGATGAAAGAAAGCGGTGTCATCTTCACAACTGGCACAGTGGAGTTCATTCCCATGGGTCCCAGATGGTTACGGCACTGTCCTTCGGTCAGTGGGCTTGGCTTGTCCAGGGAGATGGCTACACGGAGCAAAGAGAGAGAGAAGCTCAACTGGAACTCCAGGCAAACCGGATGGAGGCAGCACCAACGGTGACCCTTCCACATGGGCGTGAGAGAGCTGGGTGACCACATTCAGCTGCCTGTGATGCTCAGCCAAAGAAAGCGAATTATCATGCAGCACATGCAGGTGAGGGGCCAGAAGCTTGGCTGGGATTTATTTTGGGGGGGAAAAAGGATCATTCCTGCAAAAGGAAACACGGAGGCCAGCAGCTGCACAGACAGATGATTGGTTATAAAGTGGATCTACAGAAAAGGGTGGGGTGGGAGGGCAGAGTGGAAGGATTCGAAGAGGGAGTCAAAATTTGATGGACATTTTCTGCAAGAAGGAATGACAAAAAGTCTACAGGAAAGAGTGTGAAAGTTGACATGTTTCTCCGTTCCACTTGTTTTTGTTTTGCCTGTTTTTGCAAATTTGGTCTAAGCTCTCCCAGCTTCCATCTAAATCGTCATCGTGAGCAAATAAAGCAAAATCTAGGGAAGGACTTAAATAAGAATTTTTAAAAAAACAACTCATTGTGGATTAATTCGGTAATTACAGCCATGCAGGTCACATAGGGAATCCTTGCATGTTATGAGTAATTTCACTGAGGTATACATACATATTCCGCCATGCAGAGTATGTATATTTTTGAGGGGGGTGGGGTGGGGGTGGGGTTACAATTCACAAGCCTGTATTGGCCACCGGTACATATGCTGCCAATGATTCGGGGGGAGCCGCGCGCTCCAAAGTTAACCGTTTTGGGACAGACCCCCGCAGCTTTCACACTCGGGACACTGATTTTTTGCAACGCCACTATTGAATACGAAGCTCTGCCCTTTGCCACTGAGAGGTTCAGAATCTAGGCTCCCAATGATCAGAATGGGGTAGAAACGGCTGCCTACTTGTCTTAATTGATCCACGCCTTATGGTGTGAGCTTTCTGTTTAATGAATTCTATCCAGCTGTTGCATCTGTCTGCAAAGGAACTGTAATCAACCGAAGTGGCTGGAAACACAGACAGAGAAACAAAAAGAGGGGACAAAAAAAAAAAAGAAAGAAAAGGAAAGGAAAATATGGATGACGTCCCTTTGCCCATTGAAGCGTCCCCTTCTGATGAACCCGTCATCTTGATTTGTATCCCGCCTTTATTATTTTTATCAATAACTCAAGGCGGCGAAAGTTATTATCAACGACTCGACACATCTTCCTCCTCCTGTTCTCCCCCATAACAACCACCCTGTTGAGGCAAGTTGGGCAGAGAGAGAATGACTGGCCCAAAGTTACCCAGCCGGCTTTAATGCCTAAGGCAGGACTAGAACTCAGTGTACCCAACAGTTATTGGTTTTCCCAAGTCTTTCAATGAGATTTGAATGGAACTAAGGTAGTGCATTATTTGTCTAAATTTACAAACACACACGTATGTATGTATGTATGTATGTATGTATGTATGTATGTATGTATGTCATGGGGTGCGATGGCTCAGCGGTTAAAGATGCTGACTTTATCAGTGGGAGAGCTGACAGCTCAGGTTCGAGACCTGAGTGCTGCACAACGGGGTGAGCTCCTGTCCTCATCCCAGCTCCTGCCCACCTAGCAGTTCGAAAGCATGCAAACACGAGTAGATTAACAGGCTCCAATTCAGTGGGAAGGTAACAGCATTCCGTGTGCCTTTGGCATACAGTCATGCTGGCCACATGGCCATGAAAATTGTCTTGGAACAACGCTGGCTCCTTCAGCCAAGAAGCGGAGATGAGCAGCGTGCCCTAGAGTCGAACTTGACTGGCCAGAGAAATCTTTACTTTTAGATAAAATCTGATCATGCTGATAGGGAATTGTGTATATGTGTGCGCGCCTTTGTGAGTATCTCCTATAAGAATGCCCAAATTCATCAAGAGCACTTGCCCATTATGAACGTATTTTGCAATTATTTGCAATAATTCAGAGCTTTGTATTTTCCCAGAAGCTTACAGCCAATTCTGAAGTGTTTCCAATTTGGCCAAAGATTTCTATAAGTTGGTATCGCTAAGATCAGCACAGGGATTTCTGAAACAATTTTTATTTCAATTGCCTGCCATAGGCTGATGCCAAGAGGGCCAGAGGAGTGTTTCTTTTCATATACATACATTAAACGTATTGAATAAGTGATTTAAAGCACCCTTATGAAAAATTATATAGGGGTGGGGGAATTGTTGAATTTCTGAATAAAGGTTAAATACTCTGAATCAACTCAGATTCAGTAAATATGGAATGAGTTGAGCTGGACTAATTTTAAAAAAGTGATATGAAATATTCAGGAAGGTTAAATCAGATGTAGTAGTGTTCAATGTAATTTGGCAAATAGAAAAGACATTCAGTTTAACCCTTATTACACCATGAAAATCTAAAGCAAAATATAAAATAATTGGCACAAGTTGGACCAATGGAGAAAGTCAAACACTGCTTCTTAGGATTCAGGTAAACATTCCTAATAACATTCATATTTAATATAATTGATCTTGGAATATTAATGCCACTTTCTCCCAGCAATGCCTGGTCAACTAAGGCAACAGTTCTAATGCACGAAGTGGGGGAATGAGCAAGATAAGTAAATACTTCTTGCCAATCCATCATTCAAATTTATGAGTTTACTCAGCCAATTCATCAGATCAGAGCGTTTTGTCAAATCCATTAAAAGTTTTATATTTTATCTTGAAAGGCCTGGTTCATAAACGCTGTGTAATATCATTTTTATGGTACTGGAGCATCTCATTTTTTTCGATATGTTTTTATTTTGAAATAAAAACTGTCTAGATAACTGTTTGTAGACAGGCATCAAAACTGCTAATGAGACTCCACGAAGGGAAGTCATCTTGATATATTCACAGCTGTTTTACTATACCCATCTCTGTCCTTGGTTAAAGAAAAAAAAAATCCAGTGGAATTCAAAATTATATTAAGGGAAGATGAAAGTCAATAATCAACAACCCTTTCAGAAAATTGTTCTGGGCAACAATAGTATCACTTGAAACCCATTGTTGTCTAAGTGTTTGGAAGATTTAGTGTTATATCTCAAATGTATCCCCAACAAACCCAGGAATGCATTTTCTGTTCTGGCTTTCAGCTAAATCAAGTGAACTCACCTCTTTGACCAGCCGATATACCTGCGTGGGAGCTTGCATTCTCCAGGTCCTCTAATAAGACAAAATGAAGTCCACCAATATGATATAGGCAGTGACAACTCCATTAATTCAGATTTCTTTTCATGTCAGTTTTCAGCGGCAATCTGCTTAAAATACCCCTCTAATCAACTCTGGAATCACTGAATATCAATGTTCAGGAGCTATTAACCACAACATGATAGCAATAGCAGTTAGACTTATATACGGCTTCATAGGGCTTTCAGCCCTCTCTAAGCGGTTTACAGAGTCAGCATATCGCCCCCACAGTCTGGGTCCTCATTTCACCCACCTCGGAAGGATGGAAGGCTGAGTCAACCTTGAGCCGGTTAGATTTGAACCGCCGAACTGCAGGTAGCAGTCAGCTGAAGTGGCCTGCAGTACTGCACTCTAACCATTGCGCCACCTCGATGAGTGAACACTCTAATATACTGAAGTCCAATTTGGCAATGAACATGACTGAAGATTCATCTGCACGCTATATTTATGGGAGAAAATAGGGACTTTTTTCCTGTAGGGTTAGAAGCCATCCATGTTCCTGATTATAGTGCAGTTTCCTGCCATTTTTATTTGCAAAAATATGTATTTTTGAAGGGGAAAACTGAAGCATACCCTCTAAAAAAAGGTACATCACAATACAAAAAAAAATTGTTAAGCAAACAAAACGCTAAATTAACCCTCTAATGCTCATATTTGTGACAGGATTACAGGTAATTCTCGACTTACGACCACAATTGAGCCCAACACTTTAGTTGCTAAGCAAAACAGTTGTTAAGTGAGTTTTGTCCTGGTTTATGACTTTTTTTTGCCACAATTGTTAAGTAAATCACTGCACTTGTTAAGTTAGTAACACGGTTGTTAAAAGTGAATCTGGCTTCCCCATTGACTTTGCTTGTCAGCAGGTCGCAAAAGTGGATCACATGACCCCAGGACATAAATACGAACCAGTTGCCAAGTGTCTAAATTTTCATCCCCTGACCATGGGGATGCTGCACCGGTTGTAAGTGTGAAAAAAGGTCATAAATCCCTTTTCTCAGTGCCTTCTCAGTAACTTCAACAGTCACCAAATGAACTGTTGTAAATCAAGGACTGCCTACACTCAAACCTTCATGAAATAAATATGAGGTTAAAACAGAATGCATACATATGTTTAAAAGGTCATCTCGACTGTTCATGGTACAGTTTTGACGCTGAAGAATTCATTTTGGGAAAGAAAGACGTCACGGATCCAATTTGATGGATTTCTTAACCACATTCTTTCTTTCTATTCTAAGATCCTTGGACATTATGTCAGCACACTCTTCAAACAAATATCTTTTTCCTTAAAAAACAATAAGCTTTGCTTTCTTGATAACTTTGAGAAAGCTCTAGTGCTTGTTGTTTCTTTGTTTTGCATCATTTCCCCAAAACTTTTGGTAACCAGGGACATTTATAATTTATTCTACTGTAGATGATACCTGTAAAATAGGCTTGTCACATCTGAATGTCAGTCTCTAATTCAAAATCTTTCACACATTAACCCATCCTCCCAAAACAACCCATCACAATATAAACAAGAATGTATAATCAGCAGAAAAGAAGAATAAACAGTGTATTTAAAAGTGATGTTTGAATAAATAATTCTTAAGGGAGGTTCTCAAGATGTTAAAAAAGGGGGCAAGTGCCAAAAAGGCATAAATGTGATTTTAAAAAAATCAGTATCAAAACATATTTTACTATAAACAAGGTAGAGAAAGTCTGCAGAATAAGGTTTCAGGAATTTTTCCTTTCCCCTTTTCCAACAGTGGCCATTGGCAGTGTCCATTATGCATGTTCTCCTATGCAATGAAGAAATAGGCTGTGTGTGTTTGTGCTTTTTGTAGGTGTAAGTGTTTCTATTCTAACCTTTGGGTGTGTTTGTATGCATGTATGCACTGAAAAACACAGGGAGGGCAGCAAACATCCCCCTTTGGTTCAGCGATTGGGAGAGAGGGACCTTCAAATGGAATAAGAATCTAAGATCTGATTTATTTTGCAACTGCCCTTCCCATAGGGATGCATTGGGCGCGGGGATTATTCCTTTCTTCCAAGTCCTCCCTTTTCAAACTCAAAATTTGTTTTTCTGTCTTCTTGTATCATATCACACTGGATCCCATTGTGTTCTGGTATTGGAGAATTACCCTGCCGACTGACAGAGAGAAGCCTGAGTCCCTTTACCTCATTTCTCTGCCCCCCTCCCCAAACATCTTGTGTTCCAAAAATTATCTGAGGGCT
The DNA here is from genome assembly GCF_009769535.1 of Thamnophis elegans. Lineage (NCBI taxonomy): Eukaryota > Metazoa > Chordata > Lepidosauria > Squamata > Natricidae > Thamnophis > Thamnophis elegans. The sequence continues at coordinate 8,618,313 of NC_045547.1, forward strand.
TTTCTACAAATGCATTAATGTTAAAGTAATGATGAACGATTCTCTAGTAAATCTTAATGCAAGGGAAGGGAAACGAACCACAGTATACATTGTTCTACTTTTTTTTTTTAAAGGGCATTTTTATGCATTGTTTAGAACAGGGGTCCCCCACTGGGCCGTGGCCTGTTCAGAACTGGGCTGCAGAAGTGGCGGGCACAAGCGCATGCACGGCTCCACTTGAAGGGAATGAACCTGGGCATGCACTCACCTGCTGCTCATGCAGAACCATCCCCTCTCCCCATTCCCTGCTGGTCCGCAAAACCAGAAAGGTCGTGGACCACTGGCTTAGAGCCAGCATTGCCTCCGGCTTACGAAAACCCCATTTGTACAACTAACTATGTATGACGTGAGACAGAGGTGATGTTCAACCTTCAAGTATATAATTTGTTTTCAGCAGCAGATTGCTAATTGCATGCTGCTGTCCAAGGTGCTGATCTTGAAAAAGACAAAATAAGCCAAAGCAAAGAAGGCTTCTGTTTTAGCTAATGCAGTCATTCCCTCGGCAGTCCTTGACTTACGACCACAATCGAGCCCCAAATGTCTGTTGCCAAGCAAGACAGTTTTACATGGGTTTTCCCCCAAGTTCCTACCTTTCTTGCCACCATTGTTGAGAAAATCATTGCAGCTGTTAAGTTAGTAAGTCTTTAAGCGAACCTAGCTTCCCCCCTTGACTTTGCTCATTAGATTGTCAAAAGTGATCACATGACCCTGAGACACTGCAATCATCATCAATGAGTCGGTTGCCAAGCAGCTGAATTTTGATCACATGACCATGGAGATGCTGCAACAGTCATTATGTGTGGAAAATGGTCATATGTCACTTTTCTCAGTGCTTAACCCTGTTGGTGTTTACAAGAATATACTGTACGTATGAATAATATCTGTGCCTAATGCTGAACTGAAATCAATAATCATGTTTTTCCTAAAAAAGTGAAGATGAGTTGTAAAGCAATGGCACATTGCCCTGTGCTGTCAAAATTACCTTTAGATATCTTGAGGTCTAGAAGCCGAGAGATTCACTTGATGAACTAACTGTCTCAACAAAATTTTGTTGCACTTCCTACAGTTGATGCTCAATAAGCTATTTGCTGACATGACACCACATAACCATCTACTGGCCAATAGTTGTTTTTTTTAAACAAGTACAGTTTAACACAACTCAGAAACATATTTAACTCTAACAAGTCTTCAGAAAGACAACAACAGAAGGAAACAAAAAGAGAGCTACCTAATTAATTAAAAGATTAATCAAGAAAAAGGCTAAATGGCAATTTAGTGAGGATGCTGGTAAAAGAAAACTCACCAAGCTAACAACAAAAACAGCGCCCAAGTATCAAAGCAGAGAGAATCGGGAAACCGTGGACAGATCAAGATGATAAAAGCGTCCTTACAGTACAGGGATTAGCCACTCCACATACAGCAATGGCCTACTTAATTCTGTTAAAAATCATGCATTGTCAGCCGTCTTAATCATAATTTCCTATGTTATTAAGCGATGTTAGCCTGTTGCAGAAAAAAATGTGCAATATTCTATTGTCGGGTGCAAAAGACCAGGTCAACCTGTGAAGGTTCAATTGAACTGATTTATTGCTAAAAGCCTAATCACAGGAATCTTCTCAACTATTGCTGGGCACCTTAGAATTAGATAAGGGTCAGCAGCACACAAAAGGGGTTGGGTTTAGTTCTCTTGTGGCCATGTAGAGATTCCAGGCTGATCCCCCTTTTCACTCCACCTCCAGGTTCTGCCATTCCTTTACCTACATCTATCCTTTTAAAAGCTAAGAAATTTATCACGATATACATCTTCATGGACAGGGTTTAATTATTCTCCTTTAATAGATAAGTAGAAATAAAAACAAAAATAAAGTCAGTGACAGCTTCATTATCTAACTATTTGGAAAGCACAATATTCCAAAGAAGATACTAAGCTATGAATAATGGTACCTCCCATTTTACTTTTTATCCTTTTCCAAGTCTTTCCAGAACTGAGCTCACATTTTTAATGACCTTTCGACTGCAATGAAAATGTAACTTCCGTTGATCTCTTTCCATCCTATCAGCAAACATTCCAAGTATGGAATAGTTATTCAAATCTGCATCTGCGTTAATTCATACTAAATCCATTTTTGGAGATTTAAAATAATTCTTTTGGAGCTATCTACGTTGAAGGTTCTATCTTCTGAATTAGAATAAAGAATGGACTGAAGGAAGAACACTTAATTCTCTTTAGAGGAATAAAAAAAACTTTAGCTACAATTGTCTCCCTTCTAAGAAAATTTCATTGTCATGTTTCCAGACATTGTTGATTCGATTTAGCCGAGATAATTTTCAGATCACTTGGGAATTGCTTCATGTGTTCCCAATATGCAGATAGCTCAAAGTCAGAATTAACTGGCTGTTTGGCAGCCTCAAAGCAGTTACAGAATTGCAATTAGAAACAAGCAGAAAAATCAACTGTTTTTTTTTCATTTGCTCCTTCCTAATATGTTAATTAAAGCAATTTTTCTCAACACACTAGGTATAGCTTGCTTAGCTTTCCAATAGATGGAAAGTACCAACATTCAATTCATACTGGGCAACAGTACTAAATCCAAACGGAGTTTGTGGGCAAGAAGCAAAGGAGCAAGTGAATAAAATATATAAGGATAAGCATATAGTTAAAATAAAATCCAACCTTTAGCCGGTGAGAACTGCTGAGGCATGTGAGGATCAGAAGAAAGCTCCAATGGAAATTGCAGCTGTTCTTCATTGTCTGTGGAAGCTTGAAATAATAAAGTGGTAGATAAATATTGATGTTTCCATTAAAACGCAGATGTCCTGAAATCATAGCACCCACAATGGCAAAGAATGAATGGGTACATTCTCAAATGTTTTTTTTTTTTACCTCTTTGTAGGTTTTTTTCTACAGCTTTAGTGGTTTGCAAAGCCTGGTGTTTATCAAAGGTTATTGCAACAGCCGTAACAGTGACCTGTAATTAAAAACATTTAATTGTCAGTTTTTTCATTCATTCATTTATTCATTCATTCCAATTTCCCTTTAGCTTAGAAATACGCATCTGTACACCAACACACATACAAACACACACAGGATATACGTGCATACACCCACGTAAAAAATTGTTGCATACTTGAAATATATCCCACACAGCATCACGATTTTACAATGAAAAGTTAATGTTCATAATCTTGTCTTTGATAAATCTCTTCAGATTTAGATCAGAAATCACTAGGAGGCTAGGTATCGTATTTCCCTGAAAATAAGACCCTTATAATTTTTTTTGCCACCAGGAAAGGCACCAGGTCTTATTTTCCGGGGGGGGGGGTCATCCACTGACTCACCTCACTTGCGCGCATCACCCCTGGCCTCCTTTTCCGTGTTAGAGGCCTTCAGGAACTTCTTCTGCGGCTGGCAAGGCTTTCCCGAAGGCCTCTGCAACTGAAGGCCTCTGCAACCGGATCGATCCAGAGCTCTGTTATCAGCTGCAGAGGCCTTCAGAAAAGCCTTGCCACCTGCAGAACACATGGGCCAACAAGGCAGGTGTCGGGGTGTGCGAGACCTGGCTGCAACAATCTGTTGTGGCCTGCCAGCAGCCACCGCAGCTGGCATCAGATTTGGACAGTGAGGAGGTTGGGGAGGAACATGGGCCAGTCCTGGAGTCTGGGGAAGGCTCTGATGAGGGCTCTGCGTTGGAGGCAGAGAGAGGGCCAGAGCCGTCTGACAGTTATCAGCTGCCTTCAGAGTCAGACATCAGTGAGGCAGACGAACAGCTGGAGTCTGTTCCCAGGGTGCGCATGTGCAGTTGCCAGATGAAGCGAACAGCTAAGGAACAAGGGTCGACTTGGGAGTAAGGCCACAGGTGGACAATGAATGGTCCTTCCCAGAGGAAATAAAAGAGGAGCGAAAGGGGAGTGGAGTTTGCAGGAGACAATTAGTTCGCTTAATTGGTTCGTGACTCTCCAAGACTCCTTCACATGTTTTGCAGATATCGGCCTGGCAGCTCTCCAAGCCAGATAAGGTCTGTGACTGTAAATCCTCCCTCGAAAGACTTTGCTGGATGTGAATGAATAGAATTCACAGTACATTAATAAAAGGTTTTTTTTTGTCAGGACAAGGAGTTTGTTTCATGCTCTTGGGAAGCCTCGGTCAGAACACAGTCTGACGGAACGTAGTAGGGAAGCTCCACTCTAGCTTAATTTTTACCTGTGTACCCTGGAGTGGGCGGGGTCTTAATTAGGACTTATTTGGGGGGGTAGTGCTTATATTGGGCCATGTGTAAAAATCAAGGTAGGACTTACTTTTGGGGTAGGTTGTATTTTCGGGGAAACAAAGTCGGTTTCCCGAAAACAGATCCAATTTGATCAATGTTACTTTCCTACAGTTCTGTCATGATTCAGAATAATGTAAACGCTACAGGATGTAAATGGAAATGAGAGAATGGGCTTACCTGAATTAATTCATCTTCTGGAAGAGCAACAGTAAAGTTGACGTGGCACAGGCAACAAGGGATCATCGAACGGAGTTTAAAATAAAGACTCTGTGAAATATAAGAAATGACTAATAACTTCCGTCTTCTTTTGGGGGGCACTGGCAAGCATTTACAAATTTAAGAAGCATTTTCGGCATAGAAGCAAAATGACTCTCGTTCGGAAAATTCCACTCGGTCAATGAGAATCAGGGTGACTTGGTCGGTCATAAATTAGTGAGAATGGCAAGTTAGCAAAGTTAGAAGCCTCCAAACTCTATGCTGTACATTTTTCTTTGAAGTTTCTAAATGTGCGGTTAGCTGCCCAAAATGATGAGAATGAAATGGATGGCTACGGAAACTGTTTAAATGCATAAAATAAAATAAAAACAAATACAAACCCATTTCTTTGAACCTCCAGGTTTCTGCTCAATAAAGCCTTTTGCAAAAAGATAAATGGAAGTAGCTAAAATTGGTGTCTCTCGTATCTAATACATGCAGTCTTGCTCATTTTACCCCTTAAAAACCAGGCAGTTGCCTCTCAAATGTAAGGCACCAATTTCACTGCTTCAATTCACCCCCTAAAAAATAAGGATGAAAATCCACTGTTGGCCTTGCCCTTTGGGAACCTCAAAACAACCCGCATGGCCCTCAGTGGCATCAAACTGTTCTTTTTAGAAATACAGTCTCTGAATGCAGGCACGTTGCCGAGCAACACACACGAGTCTTCCTTCTGCTCAGCCCCCCCCCCCCCCCGCCACGTCACTGTTTGTCTCTGTGTGTGGCTTTGAGTCATTGTTGATTCCTGGGAACTGCAGGTAGTCCTCAATTTATAACCATTGATCTAGCAACCCTGAAAGTTATAACAGCTCTTTAAAAATGACTTTTTTGTCTAGTCCTTGCACTTAGGGCCTCTGCAGCACCCCTACTGTCATGAGACCCAAATTTGGGTACTTGGCAACTGACATGAAGTTACAAGAGTTGCAATGTTCTTGTGGAGCATATGATCACCATTTGTAACCTTCCCAGCTGGCAAAGTTAATGGGGAAAGACAGATTTGCTTAACAAGCATGTGATTCTCTTAACAACCGTGGCAAAAAATGGTCATAAAATTGGATGTGACTCATTTAACAATCACCCTGCTTAGCAACGGAAATTCTGATCCCACTTAGGGTCGTCAGTTGAGGACTGCCTATTGCAGTTTTCCTGGCAATATTTCAGACGTTGATTGCCATTGTTTTCTTCTTCCTAGGTCTGAGAGGGAGTGACTGGCCCAAGGTCACCCAGCTGGGGTGCCAAGGAGGGACTAGAACTCACGGTTTCCCATTTTACAGCTTGTAGCCTTAAACACTAAACTAAACTGGCTCTCTGTTCATTTCATTATCTCCCCAAATTCCCAGGTGTATTAGATAACAACATTCTCTTTAAAAAAAGGTTCAGATTTCCAGGAATCCGAGTTCTGGTTGCATAATGCTTTCTTATGTCTTCTGAAGAATGTTCTTCATAAACTTTCAAGTCATGTTGTGAGTGGAAAGACGTCAACCAGAGTTTGGAGCTCTGATCCACCCACCCACCCACCCACCCACCCACCCACCCACCCAACCAACCAACCAACCAACCATCCATCCATCCATCCATCCATCCATCCATCCATCTTATCTATCTCTCTATCTCACTACCTGCCTACCTACCTCATCTTCGCTATCTATTTACCTCATCTATGTGATCTGTTTAGGGGGGAGGGGATATAAAAATGTAAGTGGGCAGTTGAGTAGTTGGCAAGTACGAACAATAATTTGATGGTACTTGCAGATTACCACGCTGTTGACCCCAAACTGATACCAATGCTCAACATGTTATGAAAAGTTTAAAATATTGGTTTCATTTCTTTATAACCAACTCCTAAGGTGCTCTTTTTAAAAAGCTGCTCCCAACACATGAACCCAGATTTGTTATACCTAGTCGATCTGTTGAACATGACACCCTACACAGAGAGAAGTTAGTGAGAAAATGCTGCCCCCATGAAAAGATGACCCAGCTGATGACATGGATTGTGTAGCTAGAAAAACTTACAGCTAAGCAAATGGACCTTGGATATGCTTCAACTCAAAATTTATGCAAATGAAATGTTCCTGATGCCTGAGGAGTATGACAAGTATCAGTTCCTGATACTCCTGAGGAGTATGACAAGGAGTACTTGTTTTTTTAGATAGCTGTGCTCATTTCAGAAAGGAAATCCACATTATTTTAGAGAAAATAAAGATCACAGACATGTATTATTTTATGAGATCCAGAGCAGTTTCAGATAGCAAATCAGGCAAACCAAATCTTATTTGACTTTCAGTCAGAACCCTAATCAGTACTATGAATGTTAAATATATCGTTTTGATCTGGATTTAGTTTAGATCGGAAAGTAATTTACAAATGTTCAGGGTTTCGCCCCCAGAGATGTAAATTGGAAGAACCTGCCCAGTATAGTGCAATGTTTTAAAATAGATTTCACTTGAATTGAAGTTAGTCCTAAAATTTGGCTTTTCCAAGATTCTTGAAAAAATGCTATTCTACGAGGTCTAAGTGATGCGTGATACTTAGCACGGGTGACTGTAATATAGTCTTTGGATTCTATACTTCTATAATTCTGTGGTTTTCATTTTTTTACCATGGATATTGTTTATGTTTTGGTTTTATTCTGGTCATCGACCAAGAAAATAAACAAAAGAGTCACAATTGATTAGAATAAAACCAACTATAAAATCATATAATAGTCTGAGTAAAATTGTAAATTAAAAAAAGTTTTTTTTTGGGGGGGGGGTTAAAAACTACTGTGAATCGCCACAATTTTTGCAGCATGTAAAGGCTTGCCAAAAACAGTCAACCAAATAGACCATGAATAGTCTGCAAAGGTTAGCTCAAGATGGGAAGACAGTGTAGTAATAATAAACAAAATCATTTGGTTATTATTTTACATAGGGTACTTGATGTCTTCTATATAACAGCCATTTATTTAACAGTCATCTATCATTTACACCAGAAAAGCAAGCAAAGGACTGAATAAACAAAATAATTCAAATAGCTAGATTAATTCCAGCAATCATTCTCTTACCTTTAGTAGATTCTCACAGAGATCATTAAAGGTCTTGTTGAGAGTTTGGTTTGTGAGGGTAATATTGCTAAGTCTGGAGACTCTTACAGACGTAAACATCTGAAGCAGGAAAACAAGATCATGAATTGCCATCCTTAAGTATAAATAAGAGCCTTATTACTGGCTGAATTACAACTGAGATGGTAAGAGGTACGAGACAAAAGAAAAATGAAATTTATTCTAGGATAATTTCATGCCAACTAGATCAGGTGTGATGCATTTCATGCTAATGATGACAATCCTATGTAGATTGGAAGGAATACATTCCGCCACCATAAATTGAAAATAAAAGGAGTGTTGTACGTTTAACATTCATATAAGAGAAGAGATAGAGGACTGGGCGCATAATCTCTGGATCAAATGTTAAGATTGGACATTTCTTACAAGAAAGTTTATGGCAAGAAAGTTTATGCGTGGGATAATAATCTATACAAGTGCAACCACAATCAAGGCCAAAATTTCTGTTGCTTAAGTGAGACATTTGTTAAGTGGGTTTTGTCTCATTTTACCACCTTTCTTGTTGCAGTTGTTAAGTGAAACACTGCAGTTGTTAAATTAGCAACATGGTTATAAAGTGAACTTGGCTTCCCCCTTTCACTTTGCTTTGTCAGGTCACAAAAGTTGATCACATGATCCCGCTACATTACAATCATCATAAATATGAATCACTTGTCAAGCATCCATTTGTAAAACACGTGACCATGCAGAATGGTCACAAGCAGGGGTGGGTTCCTGCCAGTTCCAATCTCTTCTATAGAAGAGATTCCACAATTCTACAGTGCCGTTTAGAACCGGTTCCAGTTCCCTCCCCCCCGCCCGTCCACACATCATCAAGATGAAGAGCGAGAGGAGGAATTCTGGGAGTTGAAGTCCGCAAGTCTTAAAGCTGTCAAGTTTGAACACTCCTGGGTTTTTTTTTTTCCTAAAGGATTAGGGGTGCAAGAGTCTTGTAACTTGACAGTTTTAAGACTTGCGTGCTTCAAATGCCAGAGTTTCTGAGCCAACCTTTTGATTGCTAAGCAAGACCGTTGTTAAGTGAGTTTTACCACATTTTACAAGTTGGCCATGCCCACCTAGTCATATGGCTGGCAAGCTACTGCCACCCAGTCACATGACAGGCAAGCCATTCCCACAAAGCAGGCCACACCTACAGAAGAGGTTCTAAAAAAATTTGAAACCCACCACTGGTCACAAGTCACTTTTTTCAGTGCCATCGTAACTTTGAATGGTCACTAAATGAATTGTTGTCAAGTTAAGGACTACCTGCACTCTCTTCCAAGTTTCTTTACTAGCTATGGTTATGGAACTGGCACACAGAGAGAAAACATCCTTAATTGTGGGGGGCCTCATTTGAGAATATCTTATGAACCTACACTACATAATTTATGTAAAAAAAAAAACCTACATTTTTGATAATGCTAAAAACCTAAACAAATATGAAGTGAACGAAAAGCAGTTTTGCATACTTTATTTATTAATTGATCTGAGTATATTAATACTATTTTACCTGTATGTCAGAAGTCCAGTTGTTTATTCCAGGCATAATTTCCGTATTGCAGCTATAAAAGCCTGACGAAGAACAAATTCAATTTTTTAGTATTTTTAAAAAAAGGAGATCTAACAATGTTCTTTCATTTACTCGGATTTTCAGCATAGCTGATTTACGAAGTCACTGTATTTTCTATTTGCATGGTATTTTTTGAGAAAGAGTTAATTTAGTAATATTTTAAAGAAATATGAATACTGTATATACTTAGGAATGAATGAATCAGTTCAATTCAGTTAAATATAATTTACGTTCTAGTACACTGAGACACTGAAAGTACTTATTAAATGCACAAATCTACAGTAAAGTGTGTCACATTCATTACATACTAGCTGGATACCTGTGCTTTACCTCAAAACTATGTGATCGAACTTAATAAATTTATGATCGGGCTTGATAAATTGACACTTAAAGCTTGAAAATTAATGAGTAGTTAAAAAAGGCACTGTATTATTTCATTAGAGACGGTAAGCTAAATTTCTGTTACAGATTAAGACATGACTGTAAATCTAACAACAATAAAATAGATAGGCTTGAGCCTTTTAACCCCACCAGCACTCAGCTGCAACTGGAAGTTGGAACAGAGTTCTTTTCAGGTGGGGAGGGGGAGTAAAATGTGTAACCCCTTAGCATGAGTTGTTTTTCAGGTGGCGAGGGAGAATAGAACTCCTTAGCATCAGAGCGTGTTAATATAAAGCAACTGGCAGATGAAACAGAGTTCTTTTCAGATGGGGAGGGGGAGTAGAACTTAGCAACAGAGCGTGTTAATTGCTGTATAAGAAATACTAATGATCTGATGGTCATTTCGAAAAATCTTTCTTAGTGAACACCTAGAAGCCAAGCGGAATGTATGTGCCAAATTTCAAGTTTGTAGGCTTTACGGTTCTGGATATTTCGTGATGATGTGCAGGTGGTATTTCGGCTTTTATATATACAGACAAGCAAATATCTATTGAGCTTGCAAATTATGTAGCTTTTCTAGCTATCTAACAATAAATGGACTTACAATTTATAAGATCACATCCAAGACACCTAAAAGTATGACCTCTTCTAACATAAAATGTACATGGGATTATTCTACATACTGTGAAAAGAGTACTGGCAATTTTCAAACCTTTGGGAGTATTTTATAATATTATCAGAATTTTTAAAAAAAACAATTGTACCTGAGGGTGGAGGGATATCTGTCAACAAAGAGTGAACATCTTCCATTGCATCTGTATCATCAATCTGAGGGGGAAAAATAGCTACACATAATAATTTGGTCTTTGAAATGTTCTTTATCAAGAGATATTCTGTGTGGAAAGCATATTTAATATACATATTGTATAAAGGCATTATCAGCCAATATGAGAAGTCTAACTCATATATCCGAGTTTTAAAATTAAATATTTGGGGACTCGTTAACAGATTTAAACGTTTTAGTATATTAAAATTAAAATCTCAGTATTGGTGAGTTGTTTTTCATTTCTTTTTTAAACCTTTCGGCAGGCGCAAGGAACACCATCAGCCTATGAGACATGTTTATTGTGACTTACCTCCTTTAAAAAAATCTCACCACACTAACTGCACCGTCTTCCAAACAACCAGATTAGGGGCTCCAAAAATTTCAGAAAAAAACAGATCCCAGTTGCTTCCTTCCCACAGAATCATAGAGTTGGAAGTACCTTGGAGGTCTTCCAGTTCAACCCCCTGCGCAAGGCAGGAGTCTTATCCTATCTCAGCCAAATGGTTGTTCAGTCTATTTGTGGCAACTTCCAGTGATGGCACGCCCACAACTCCGGCAGCCAAACTATTCCATTGATTAATTGGTCTCACTGTCAGAAAAATTTCTCCTTCCTTCTAGGTTGTGTATCTCTTTAACAAGTTTTATTTCTTGTCTTGCCCTCTGGTGAATAAGTCCTCTATCATGTCCCCAGTAATCCTTCTGCTTGATAGGTTACGCATTCCTAGCTCCCTTGACTGTCATATGATTTCGCCTCCAGACCCTTCATCATCGTTGACGCTCTTCTCTGCCCTCTTTCTAGGGTCTCAGCATCTTTTCTGTATTATGATGACCAGAACTGGATATAGTACCCCAAGGGTGGAATGCCTGAAAGGCCTATGAAGCGGTATATAAGTCCACTGCTATTGCTATTATTTATTCCCCACAGGGATTCCCTACTCTAGTTGCAGATTTCATTACACATGCTGCATATTTTCAAAAACACAGAGTAGATTACAATAGCTGTTTTTAGGAAATGCCAGTAGATATAACCATCTACCTGATGAACTCCTAAAGCAGCAGACTGGTGCATTTAACATTTTGGTTGAATAAATCTGTTACAGATTAGTTAATAGTTAGATTGCCTAGAATTCAGCACGCTGGGTATAGAATTTTGGATTCCTGTACCTTTATTTCTTTCTCTTTCTCTCTCCCCTCCCTCCCTCTCTCCTCTCCTTTCACTCACAAATTCAGATATGCTGTCTGTAGAATGCCGTAATATTTTCTTAACTATGAATGAAATGGTCCTGTAAACAATAAATGATAGAATTTTGTTTATTCTTTATAAGATCAGGTAGAAAAGAGGTAGAAGGAGAACATACCTCCAACACAAAGGCGTCTTTCTTGCCATGAGAGAGATCCAATTCTGCAATTTCATCGGAGCTTTCAGACTGAGATCTTAGCAACCTGGTCCGGTGTCTCGGTTCTGGAATGGGAGAACCTATAATTTCTTCAGATGTCTCCTACGCAGAACAATATGGCGTCATGTAGGCATCTCACAAAAGAACTTTAAATATATCATTGCTACCACCACAACTTTTCTCCAACATAAAGGAAAAAAGGGGGATGAGATCTCTTAGCTATTTCTGTCCTGACCAAAATGAGTAACTTCCTCCCGCACCTTTTATTCCTGAACGTGTTTAGTTTTGCAACCACTTTCTTTCTCCTTATTTTTATAGGGTTCTGTCTCCTAAACATTGATTGTCTTTATATTTTCAGAAATCAACTACACCTAAGCTTTCATTCATAATACAGGTAGTCCTCAACTTACAATTGTTCATTCAGTGACCATTGGAAGTTACAATGGCACTGAAAAAAGTGACTTATGACCATTTTTCACACTTACGACCCTGGCAGCATTTCCATGGCCACATGATTTACATTCAGATGCGCTTGACAATCAGTTCATCTTTATGACCTTTGCAGTGTCCCCAGGTTGTGTGATCCCCTTTTGCGACCTTCTGACAAGCAAAGTCAATAGGGGAAACCAGATTCACTTTACAACTATGTCACTAATTTAACAACTGCTGTGACTCACTTAAATGTGGCAAGAAAGGTTGTAAAATGGGGCAAAATACACTTGACAAATTTCTCACTTAACAACATAAATTCTGGGCTCAGCAGTGGTCGTAAGTCAAGGACTACCTGTAATTAAAGGGATAAATGTCCCTGCCTTATGAGAAACATTTGACTTAAATTGGGTCAGTACTTCTACAGCATTGCTTACCGGAGGGTTAATCTCATACAGCTCTTTGTTTCTGGCGATTGTGTCATTGATTTTCTTCTGCACATGAGAGATATGCTGTTCGTAAGTGGCATCACTGGGAGTTTTCCCCCCAATCTGAATACCACCAGGAGTAGGTAAAGCAGCCAGATAAACCCCTGTAGCAGACTGTGGGGAAAAAAAGAATACTTAGTAAGAAACTAAGGCATTGTGGGAAACACAGTCAAAACACCTTCCTCCTGTTGGTATAAAAATGTAAGAGTTAAAAATGTGCTATTTATTTATTTATTAATTAGACTTATATACCGCTTCATAGGGCTTTCAGCCCTCTCTAAGCAGTTTACAATTTTTTTTTAGCAAATTGAGTCAGCAACTTGCCCCCACAATCCGGGTCCTCATTTCAGCCACCTCGGAAGGATGGAAGGCTGAGTCGACCTTGAGCCGGTGAGATTTGAACCGCTGAATTGCAGATCACAGTCAGCTAAAGTGGCCTGCAGTACTGCACCCTAACCACTGCGCCACCTCGGCTCTATTGATAGTTTAAAGGGGACATGGCGGCTCAGTGGCTAAAACGCTGAGCTTGTCAATCAGAAACATCAGGAGTTTGGCGGTTCGAATCCCTAGTGCCTCGTAAGGGAGTGAGCTTGTCCCAGCTTCTGCCAACCTAGCAGTTCGAAAGCATGTAAATGAAAGTAGAAAAAATAGGGACCAACTTTGGTGGGAAGGTAATAGTGCTCCGTGCGTCCTTCGGCATTTAGTCATGCCGGCCACATGACCACGGAGATGTCTTTGGACAGTGCTGGCTCTTCAGCTTTGAAATGGAGATGAGCACCGCCCTCTGGAGTTGGGAACGACTAGCACATATGTGCGAGGGGAACCTTTACCTTTATTGACAGTTTATCTGGATCAGAGTTTCTCAAACTTAGCACCCTGAAAATGTGTGGACTTCAACATATTGAGAAATTTCCAAGAAGAAACAAAACTGTATACATTTTTTTTCCTTTAATGGTGTCCTCACATCTTAAAACTCTTGAGATTGAGAAACACTGATCTAGACCAGAGGTCTCCAAACTTGACAACTTTTAAGACTTGTGGGACTTCAACTCCCAGAATTCCCCGGTCAGCACAGCTGACCGGGGAATTCTGAGAGTTGAAGTCCTACAAGTCTTAATACTTGCCAAGTTTGGAGACCCTTGATCTAGATTGTTCAGCATAAGTGTGGGTGGGTGGGATTGTGTGAGCAAGTCACATTTTTCTTCAGAAAGTAAACACGTGGGAAACTGCAGGTCGAAATATAGATTAAAAAAGAATTAGGAAGCACTGAGGGATATTTCAGTGTGACAATGCAGCTTGTTCAGAGTTATAATCCCGAATTTCTAGGAATCTTGGGAATTTAAGGTTGCAGATTATCTTTGTGGGTTAATGCCAAATACAAAAGGCACCATTAGATGCTGTAGATATAACCCCACAAAAAGCAGTGATGAGGGATAACATCTGACCTCTAAAGAGTAGTAGCCTTTATTGTGGTAGAAACTTTTTAAAATGGACCTGAAAACACCAGAAACTGGATTCCAGCCGCTGTTCATTAACTTTAGAAAATGTACTGTTATAAGTCTTTCAATTTTGAAATCTTCATGGTTTATTTTAAAAAGCTCGTGGCCTGTTTCTTTCACACACTTTTTTTTTAAATGACTAAGCTGACAAATCTTGACATTCTGGGTTTATAAGACGTGTAAAACCATCCTATTCTATTCAATGCTTAAGCATTTTTCCAAGATGAAAAACCGAAGGGAGATTACGCTAGAGGATTAGGGAAAAAAATATCGAAATGTTTTAAAAGACAAATGGGAAAACTTACTGCCAGACCCATCAACATCGTTTCTCCCACCGTGATCTGTATCCGTAGGCCAAAGAGGGCGTTCATCCCTCTCAGCTTCAGCTTATTCATCAACTGAGTGTGTACCTCGTACTCCATAAATGGCAGCAGATTACTGATGCAGGTTGCATTGGCTTCGGCTTGGGCTTTCTTTTTCAGACGGCATAGCCTGTTGGGGAGTGAACAATAAATTTCAAGGCATGTGACCTTAAGGAATCATAGAGTCAGAGGGCTAGGAGGGACCTTGGAGGTCCTCTAGGCCAGTGGTCTCCAACCTTGGCAACTTTAAGACCTGTGGACTTCAACTCCCAGAGTTCCTCAGCCAGCTTTGCCAAGGTCCACAGGTCTTAAAGTTGCCAAGGTTGGAGACCACTGCTCTAGTCCAACTCCATGCTCAAGGTAGGTGTCCTTATACCATTCTGGATAAACAGTTGTCCAGTTTTTTCTTGAAGACCTCCAACGATGGAGCATTCCACAGCTCCAGGAGTTGTGGAATGGTTAATTAACTCCATAGGTTAATTGGGCAAGACATTCCACTGATTAATTGTTCTCGGTGTCAGGAAATTTCTCCTCATTTTTAGATTGGCTCTCTCCTTGATTAGTTTCCAACCATTGGTTCTTATCCTGCCCTCAAGTCCTTTGGAGAATAAGCTGACCCCTTCTTCTCAGTGGCAGCTCCTCAAATACTGGGATATCAGGCTATTCACTGTCAGGAAATTCCTCCCTAGTTCCAGGCTGGGTCTGATGAACTCCCACCCATTGCTTCTTGTCCTGCCCTCAGGTGCTTTGGAGAATAAATTGACTCCTTTTCCCCCTGCGACAGACTTTCAAATATTGGAAGACTGTTATCATGTCTCTCCCGGACCTTCTCTTCATTAGGCTAAATGTACCTCATTCCCTTAGCTATTCATTGTATGATTTAGCCTCCAGACCAGTGGTGAAATTCAAATTTTTTTTTTTTACTACCGGTTCTGTGGGTGTGGCTTGGTGGGCGTGGCAGGGGAAGGATACTACAAAATCTCCATTCCCACCCCACTCCTGGGGGAAGGATATTGCAAAATCTCTATTCCCACCCACTCTGGGACCAGCCAGAGGTGGTATTTGTGGGGTTCTCCGAACAACTGAAATTTTCCGCTACCGGTTCTCCAGAACCTGCCAATTGGGTGGCCTTGAGCCAATCACCAGGAGTCTGGGAGTTCTAGTCTTGCCTTAGGAATGAAAGCCAGCTGGGTGACCTTGGACCAGTCACTCTCTGCCAGCCCAACCCACCTCACAGGACTGTTGTGGGGAAAATAGGAGGCGGATGCTTGCCACCTTAAGACACTTGTAGAAATAATGAACGCAGAATATAAATTCTAGTACTAGCAAAAGCACTTAGACTTCTATACTGCTTCACGGTGCTTTACAGCCCTCTCTAAGCAGTTTACAGAATCGGCCTATGGCCCACAACAATCTGGGTCCTCATTTTACCCACCTCGGAAGGATGGAAGGTTGAGTCAACCTTGAGCCTTTCAGAATCGAACTGCCAAACTGCTGGCATCCAGCAGCCAGTAGCCTGCAGTACTGCATTCTAACCACTGCACCACCATGGCTCATTAATAGCAAATGCACTTAGACTTATATACCACTTCACAGTGCTTTACAGCCCTCTCTAAGCGGTTTACAGAGTCAGCCTATTGCCCCTCCCTCCCTCCCTCCCTTTTCTCCCTCCCTTCCTCCTTCCCACAGCACTTAGACTTATATACCACTTCACAGTGCTTTACAGCCCTCTCTAAGCGGTTTACAGAGTCAGCCTATTGCCCCCAACAATCTGGGTCCTCATTTTACCCACCTCGGAAGGATGGAAGGCTGACTCAACCTTGAGCCTGGTGGGATTTGAACTGCCCAATTGGAGGTAGCCAGCAGTCAGCAAAAGTAGCCTGCAGTACTGCACTCTAGCCACTGCGCCACCGTGGCTCTAATAACAATTAAAATAGGTCTCTTCTTCCTGCCCTCCTTCCTGTGGAGTACCTGGTTTGGATGAGGCAGCCTTTCCCAAACACCACTGCGTCCACGGGCAAGTCTATTGTCGTGAAAAGAACATCGGGCACTTTCTGCTTCCTGCAGCTGCAACAGTGAGCAAGCCGAGCCGGGAACGGCATGTTGAGTTCATCGTAAGGGATGTGGCAGAAGCCACAACCGGGAGGTAAAGTTTCATCTAGCCTAAGAGATAAATGATGAGAAGTCTAAAATTACCATTCAGACCCCGACTTTCAAAACAGGGTCAGTCACTCGAAGTTGGGAGGGTTCACACAAGGCTTATATAGGGTAACCTACACAGGTAGTCCTCGACTTACAACCCATGGTTTAGTGACAGTTCAAAAGTCATGACGGAACTGAAAAGAAGCGACTTATGGCCTGCTCCTCGTACTTAAAACTTTTGTAGCATCCTCAAGGTCACGTGATCAAAACCTGGCAATTAGCATGCACTTAAGATGATGGCAGCGTCCCAGGGTCACGTGACTGCCCTTTGAGACCTCCCCAGGCAGCTTGTGACAACCGAGCCAACGGGAGAAGCCAGCTTTGCTTCAGACTGCAGGATTCACTTAACAACTGCAGTGATTCACTTAAGAACTGCAACGAAAATATGATAAAACTTAACAAGGGCCTTGCTTAGCAACAGAAATCCAAGTCACAGCAGTGGTTGTAAATCGAGGTCTGCCTGTACATGGCTGTTTTCAAGTCTGCTTTCTTTTATAAAACTTTTCTGCATTTGAACAAGTTAGTCAACAGACATTCTTCTCCCACAAGAGGCCAAACAGATAATTAATTCCCCCTCCCCTTTTTAAAACCAGAACAACTCCTGGAAGATACACATGCACGGACAGATTAGTAGAAACCGAGGAGCTTTTTGTGAATTGGTTTCAGTAGATCTAAAAGACACAAAACAACACAAATACTCATTTCTGTTAGGTTGAGTGTTCTATGGAGCGATTATGTGAGTAGGGATGGAACAACTTGTGTCATGAAGAACAGTTTTAGTGGGTCAGAAGTACAACTAGGTTTTGTAGCAAATTTGGCTATGAATGCAAATCAGCAACTAAGCGTCGCCTGCTAGAGAAATCTATTTTTTTTAAAAAAAAAACACATTTATTTTATTCAGTTATTTATCTAATTTGGAGACCTGGTCATCACTGAGCAACTTTGGACAGTGTGGAAACCTTGGCGTTTCTCTGAGCTTGGTTGTTTTCTGGCAGACGTTTCATTGCCCAATTAGGTAACATCATCAGTGCTAGAAGGGAGTGGGTTTTTTAAAATCATATTTAAATGCTAAATCACATGATGATCATCTCCCAAAAGAATGACTTGGCAACAACAGAGCCAGTAAAAAAAAAAAAAAAATCAGCATTTTTTTAACCACTTCATACATTTTAGTAGGGTTTTTGTTTTCCTGAAGAGCTGAACTTTTATCATTTTCTATTGAAAACTTATATTTGGTGAAACCTTGATTTGACAGACAAGCAGGGAGAAAGGGGGCTGCGTTACGCTCAAAAGGCCTGTAAAATCGCACAGAATATTCTTTCGGGCAATTTTAGCGATTTGCGTACTGACGCCACGCCAAATGTCAGCTTGATGCTCTGAGGTAAATTGTCATGGCTGACCCAAGTTTGTGTAAATTCAGCTCCCTCACCCAGAACTGTACAAGATGTTGGGAGGAGGGGAGGAGGGGGTATGTTGAGATAGAAATCTAGACCCCAAAATGGTGGTGGGGGGGTTGTCTGTGAACTTATTGTATTTTTCGGAGTATAAGATGCACCTTTTTCCCTCAAAAAAGAGGCTGAAAATTTGAGTGCGTCTTATACACTGAATACAGCATTTTTTTGCCTCCAGAAACCTCGCCCACTTCATCAAAATGGCCGTGCATAGCCTTTAGGAGGCTTTCAGAGTGTTCCTGGGGACTGGGGAGGGCAGAAATGAGGGGAAAGGGCTGGTTTTTGCTTGTTTTTTTTTAGCAATAGCAGTTAGACTTATATACCGCTTCATAGGGCTTTCAGCCCTCTCTAAGCGGTTTACAGAGTTAGCATATTGCCCCCAACAACAATCCGGGTCCTCATTTTACCCACCTCAGAAGGATGGAAGGCTGAGTCAACCCTGAGCCAGTGAGATTTGAACAGCCGAACTGCAGAACTGCAGTCACCTGAAGTAGCCTGCAGTGCTGCATTTAACCACTGCGCCACCTCGGCTCTAATCCTTTTTGGGGGGGGCACCCCCCAGGAGCAGTCTACAAGCCTCCTAAAGGCTATTCAGCCCTTTTTTTTGAAAAAAAAAAACCAACAGGGCCGTTTTCGCAAAAACAGGCCGTTTTGGGGAGGTCTGCAGAGTACAAAACCTTTAAAAAAAAATTGCCTCTTCAAAATCTTGGTGCGTCTTATACTCCGGTGAGTCTTAATACTCCAAATATACGGTAAGTTTTGCTGTAACTTGAAAAGGAGAGGCAAATCTCTATGGTTGGCTGGGGAATTCTGGGAGTTGAAGTCCACGTGCCTTAAAGTTGCCAAGGGTGGGAAACCTTGCTTTGATGTGTCATAAAATTTTGACAATGGTGGGAAATAAAGAGTCACTTGCACACTCAGCGTCAGGAGAGGGACAGTTCGAAACAGGGGAAAGGATTTGCGTCCTGTTGTTAGTAGCCAAACGGTTACCTTATTCAGGCTGTTAGACATTTTAAAGCAGTAAGACTAGTGATTGGGGCAGTCCCACAGCGTCTGCTGTTGTTAGTGAAAAATCAGTAAAGTGGTCGGCCCCCGCATTCTGTGCTGTACCACTGGTAACCTACCCTAATAGAGAAGAACTATCTTGGTTCTGAGGAAAAAAATCAACCTCTCCCTTCTCTGACCCTATGGAAAAGTAGCCAGGCTGCCATGACAACCTTGGTTCCAAACAGACTTCCATGTTTCCATCCTGGAGAAACCTGGGATTCAGCACAGCTGCTGTGCCCGAGGCAGACAAAATACAGACCTCCTCACTGTGAAAGGAAGGAAGGAAGGAAGGAAGGAAAAAGAGAAAGAAGAAAAAAGAGTGAGAAAAGATGGAGGGAGGGAAGGAAGGAAAGAAAGAAATTAAGGAGGAAGAAAGGAAGGAAGGGAAAAGAGAAAGAGGGAAAAAGAGGGAGAAAGGAAGGAGGGAGGGAAGGATGGAAAGAAAGAAGAAAGAAAGGAGAGGAAAAGAGAAAGAGGAAAAAAGAGGGAAGGAAGGAAGGCAAGAAATTAAGAAAGAAAGAAAAGGAAAGGAAGGAAAAAGAGAAAGAAGAAAAAAGAGTGAGAAAAGAAGGAAGGAGAGAAGGAAGGCAAGAAATAAATAAATTAAGAGAGGAAGAAAGGAAGGAAGGAAAAAGAGAAAGAGGGAAAAAGAGGGAGGGAGGGAAGTTAAGAAATTAAGAAAGAAAGAAAAAAAAGGAAGGAAAAAGAGAAAGGGAAAAAGGGAGGGAAGGAAGGAAGGAAAGAAAAAAGAAAGGAAAGAAAGGAAGGGAAAAGAGAAAGAGGGAAAAAAGGGAAGAAGGAAGGAGGGAGGGAGGGAAAGAAGGAAGGAAGGAAGGAAGAAAAAAAAAAGAAAAAAAATCAGTCATGGGTTCACTCATATGCATTGCCAAATCTCTTCCCAAAAATAAAAAAGCCACAACCCAAATCCATGTTGAAAGTGAGCGTTTGGGGCAGAGGAGTTTTGAAAAATACACTGCCTCCCATAAAGGGGTTATTTTGACTGGGATGAGGACAATTTCTTTCCAGGAGGCCTGAGGGATACATTAGGCCTCAATGTCATCTGCTGGATGCTTTGCTCCCAAACTAAAATGGCAGCCTCGGTTGCAGGGCTTTTTCCAGGCTGAGAATTTTAAGTCGAAGGGATGTGGAGCCCCAGACCTGGATTCCAAAAGAGGAAGGGCCAGGCGAAAAAGGTAAACCTTTGCACATCAATCAAATACAGGTAGTCTTTGATTTCATGACTGCAATAGCGTCTATCCATGACCGTCCTAGGTTTGTGACGGTTGTAAAGCAGATTGTCCTATGACCGACCAGATTTTGCAAACTGTCTTTGGGGCAGTTGGAAACGTTGTGATTGTTAAGTGAACTGTTCACGATGGGACGGTTTTGCTGCAAAATGGAAACAAATGCTATTTGGCAAACACTGCAAATGGCCTTAAATACAGGCTGATTGCCGAGTGCCTGAAATGTAGTCACGTGACTGTGTGGGATACTGGGTGGTAAATCCCCTGGGGAGATCTGTCATAATTTTGAACGCTCGTAAATCAAGGACTACCTGTACTTGCTAATGTGAATTCCCTATTTTATAGTGCGGGGATGGGGAACAGCGATGGCTCTTTTATGACTTGTGGACTTCAACACCCAGGATTCCTGAGCCAGCATGGTTGGCTCAAGAATTCTAGGAGTTGAAGTCCACAAGTCCTAAAGGGTCCATCGTCCCCCACCGCTGATGTAGTGGATCATTCCCCATCTCTTTTTTCCCCCCCTGTGTCCTCAAATCAGTGTTGTTCCCTATCTTCTATTTTCATGTCCCCAAATGGCATCTCCTCTTCATAGCTTGATCGCTGATCAAAAAAGGTTGCAAGTGAAGATGCCTTGTGCGCCACAAATAATAAAAACGAAGGTTCTGCTCTTCAGAAGAATTTGTCATTCCTTCGCTCGCCAAAGCAAACAGCAGCAAGGCAGAAATAACACCCTACACCGCGGCCGCTTCCCAGCAGCTAAGCGGCTGTATTACTATCCGCCACTTATATCACCCTGAGCCTTCCTACTTCCCGCTAATTGGTACACAACAGGTCTACGTTCTTCTCTTTCCACCCTTTCCTCCTGCTGCTTGCAGAGGTAAAATATTTTAATTGTCGGACAAACTGAGCCAGCGAGTTACCAAATGCTAGTTGATTCACTGTAGCCCACCACAGCGTGGCACCCCAATGCTTTCGCATGGGATTTGATTTCTTGACGCACTTCTGCCCACCAGGCGTCTCGTGTTTCCGGGTCATCTGAAAGATACAGAGCACATCTGTTTACTATTCAGCAGGGATGCAAAATGTTTCTGTTGAAGCAAAGACGTTAACTAAATGCTGGTTAACTTGTTCAAGCTAGCATAAGACCTCAGCAGCGTTCCTGTTTCTTCTTCTTCTTCTTCCTCCAGCCAATTAAGGCTCGTGTGAGCTACTTCGGCGGGGTGGCGATTTCACGCAACCGAAGCTAGTCCATTTCCCTTCGATTCTCAGGGAATATAAGAACTCTAGGATGCGATTTCTATACTTGGCCGTTTTGCTCAAAATACCATTAGAGGCAATCCTTGACTGACAACCACCATGGAGCCCAAAATCCCCACGGCTAAGCGAGACAGTTGACAAGTGAGTTTGGCACCATTTTACAACCTTTCTTGCCACGGTTGTTAAATGAATCACTGCAGTTGTTAAATTAAGGACACGATGGTTAACTGAATCCGGCTTCCCCATTGACTCTGCTTGTCAGAAGCTTTCAAAAGTGATTGCATAAACCCGGGACACTAAATATTCAGTTGCCCTCTGACTTTTTATCACATGACCATGGGGAAGCTGCAATGGTCGTATGAAAAATGGTCAGAAGTCACTTTTTTCAATGCTGTTGTAACTTTGAACAGTCACTAAATGAATGGTTGTAGTCAAGGATGGCCTGCATTAGGCTCAAACTACCAAGCGACACGCCAAAAGTATCTCTGACTATGAAAAAAAAAGAGAGACAGCATCTCCAATTACAAACACATTTGCAGTCAGCACGTGCCCGAAGTAGCGCACGGAGCCATTTTGCCTGGTACGCACGGTGCCGCCCGTTGCTCTTCCAGGTTTGTGGTATGCATGCAGGTGTGACGATCAGCTGATCTTCGTACATGCGGCAGTGCTGAAAACTGGCGCATGCGCGCCGGCCAACTGCTCATTGCGCACGCATGCATGCCAGTAACTGGAAGACTAGGTGGCGGTTGCGCATGCGCGTGCTCTAAACCGGAAGTTTATTTCCCGGCATGCGCATGCGCGTGCATGCCCCCTTTGCAATTCCCCTTCCAGGTTGCACGGGTAACGAGTGCGCGTGCACGCTTTTCAGCACTCTGCCAAAAAGGTTCGCCATCACTGATGTAGATTGCAAAATACATTAACTTAAGAGTTTGGATGATTTGAATAAGTGTTTAACTTTGTCAGGATTAAAAAAGCAGAGTGCAATTTAGAGATTTAAAAAAACACCAAATCACATTGCTCACTTGATGGGAAAAAAGTTTTAAAAACTCTCTGGGCAAACTTAACATTCTTGCATGAATAATTAATTGTCCTTGTTTTTGTATTTTTAACTGATTCGACAAATACCAACATCACTATCACCAAAAGAGTTATGAGATATTCTGTTTATACTTTTAACCTCAGACAGGGAAAAATACTGAGTTGTTAGGTTAATGCTGAATAGCTCTATCACTTATTCTTGGAAAATATCTTGTCAATGAAGAAAAATACATTTAATACATGTATTAACATATTATTCAAAATATTTTTAGAAACTAATAATGTTATAACCATGATTCATAATTCATTGTAAGCTGCCACATTAAAGGCAAACCATATTGAATTAGCTTCATGTTAGAATTTCAAACACGACCTCTTAACATTTTCAAAAATATACATGGAAGCACTTTTTCAATATTTGCAAAGATGTACCAAGTTTGGAGGGGGCTGTTCAGAAGAACCTTTGGTTGTTTAAATATCTTACATATGAACTTGCAGTGATACTGGTGGAAATTGCTTGTAATTTCCAGAGATAATGGAAACTTATATAAGCCAAACTTCTTTTAAAATTGTTAAGAAAACCAGCTTTTAATAGAGGACTTCCTAGACTAGTTTTGCAGCAAAACCTAAATTGCACAATGATGTATGATTTAGATGGAACTTTGGGATTTCTCTTCTCAAAACACATTTCTGAAGAGATCCTCAGATTGCATAAAATTCCTAAATGAAAATTCATTGTTTCACTCACTCCACAATTACATCATAGACCCATTTTTTAAAAAACTTTCTTGAGATTAATCTTTTTTCTTTTAAAAGCATATTTTTGAAATACATAGTAGTACTTTAGATCTTATAAGAGACTGTTACTTGAGGGTCAACAGAATAGATAGACTTAAATGCACTTAGTGTTAATTTGAAAGGTTTTAGATATTTTAGAAAATGACCTGTAGTTTTAATTTATTTCAAATAATTAAAAAGTATGTCAAATTTATAAAGGACACATCTGACAGAACAAGATAAAAGCTCTAATGGGTTTTTATAGTGCATTTGCTTAATATTTAAAAGCAAGGTGAGGCAAGTAGTTGTCCTGACTCATAAACATTTTTTTCTCTTCACGTTCAACAAGTTGTAACTGGTAATTTTAGCTCATAAAATATGATTATGATCAATGTTTATCTAACAAGCTCCCTGTTATCTTTTGCAATATGATTGTTTTTATTGTTTCAGTATTTGTTATGACCATTATCAGAGTGGAGTTTTTAATATTAGTTTCTAAATTAAGTATATACTCAACCATAGAAGATAAATAATTAGTGTAATTGCTGTAATTACATCATGATAAGTAAGTGAAATTTGATCCGTGGCGTTTCTTACATCTTAAACTGAGGGAATATGCTTTTTACTTAGCAATGAATCAGATTTTGGGAGGGAGAGTTATATCTTGGTTTCTTCAACATTATTTCAAAAATTCACATGTGCAGAATTGAAAATTATGGTTTATCAATTTAACAACTCAATCAGCTTAAATTTACATTTACAATAGTTTACTACAACATCCAAAAGCCCGCATTTCAATGTCTCTTTGCTGAATTTATTTGATTTTTATATCTACAAATTATAAAAAATTGGTAGAAATGGCTAGTTATTTAATTTTTGAATGCAAGGAGTATAGGGGTATTATTGCACAGAAACCTCTTTGGATGCAGATATAAGATATCTCATTACCAGCTTATACAAGGAAATAAAAGAAACTATATATGACTTAAATAATACCTTACCACAGCAAACTGAATTAAACATGTTTTCATTTTTAAAAAAAAGTGAAAAAATGGTGAAAACCCTGGCAAGATCTTGGCAAACCATGTGAAGCATTTATTATGAGTATATGGGTATAACTCTATCTCTAGATATAGCTATCTTTGTACTTATAACTATTTCTTTTTGCATGCTTTCTCTTGCTTTGTCTATATATGGCACGAATTTAGCTTCTAAAAGTATTCCCTAAACTTTTAAACAGAGATGTGTGAATAAATGTTCAGGAGAGTAGCCTCGAAGACCAGCTGTTAAGAGTATAAGCAAAAAGGTAAAACAAGTGTTCAAAAGAATCTTTTAGACAATTCCCACTCAAAGGATTCTCTTTAATAAGAAGCAGTATTGTAAAATTACTGAACAAGAGATCTCCTACTCCTGTGATTTTTACAGTGGTAATTCCTTATGAATTCCATTCAAATATGAATTTTGCATGTGTTATTTCCCAGAAATATTAGTAGCTAACATTGAATTCTGAAAAGTTACTACAAGACCCAACCACTGCATGTCACAAACCTGAAAATGTAAAGACGGTATGATACTGGTTTTGGGAAACAGAGTTAGCTTCACTCTGTGCAGAAAATAACATGTAAAGAGGGCAACATCTGAAAATAAAATACCTTGGAGGTTTAAATATGCTTCCTTGGAAATGAACTTTCTTCTGCATGTTGTAAACTTTACTGAACTTTAGCTCCACCCTCCCCCTGCTAATTAAGGGAAGGGGGGGGAATCATATAAATCATATAAACAGAATGCAATGCATATTTACATACAATAGACACAAACTTACCTTTGCGTGTCAAAAGATAAATAAATGACCGAATAAAAACCAAAACACCACAACATAGCAGGCGTCGTTCATACCAAACACGGGAACGCAACGCAATGTAAAAGCATTCGCTTTGCTTTTCGGACACAGTGATTCACAAGCAGCTTTTCTTCCCCTTTGGGGTTTTGACACATGAGCCACACAGATTCACAGGGCAACCGCTACTCAGAGCATTTACACACCGAAGTAAAGCTACAGACAGTCCAGAAATTGAGGGTGGGGCGGGGGGGGGGAAGGAGGGGGCAGCAGGATGGCATGTGTCCAGCACACTTCCACAAGGGCATCGTCATCTGTTGTGTTTCCAGTCTACAGCGGAAGCTTACAGAAGAGCTTGCAAAGCAGAGTCAGCAGACGGGAGGCCAGAAACGGTGGATCGCTTGGCGCATGCTTGGGTCAATGACGGTACAGACTTAAAAATATGGCAGCTCACTGAAATGGTCACAGAAAGAAATGGCCCTGAAATCTTGGTGAAAGCAGAAGGCAAGCAAACATGGCACCCACTCACAAGCTTTTCTAGCAAAAAAAAATCTGGTTCGGTAAGTTAAGTCTAGCAAGGGTTACTGAAAAATGTTGGGGAAGATTAATTTAAACTGTCTGCAAATGTAAGATTATTATTATTTTTCCTCTGAGGATCAATTGGAGTTTTTAATGTTACTGCTTGGAACAGCAGGACCTTGCAAAACCAGTGCGAATGAGAAATTCCTGCTGTTTAAAATCAGCTGGCAGCAAGTTGAGAGCAATAAACCAGTGGAAGAGCTTGCCTTCAGAAGCGATGGGTGCTCTGTCACTGGAGACTTTTAAAAAGAGACTGGACAGAGATTTGTCTGAAACGGTATAAAGGACTCCTCCTTCAGCAGAAGGTTGGGCTAGAAGACCTCCAAGGTCCCTTCCAACTCTGTTGTTATTCTGAAATTCAAGCTCAACTTTTGCAAGTTTATTTCAAGAGCACATCCGTCTCCCCCAATCCTATTTTTAATGTGGCACATTTCCTCTCTGGCCCTTAGGGATGGATTTTTACTGAGATGATGTAAAACAACAGTGTTCAGGACTATGTTTAATTAAAGGCACTAAAGAGGGAAGATCCACATCTATGCGCCCCCTAAAAATAAATGTGTTAACAAAGAAAAACGCATTGATACAAAACATTAAGATATGTGTTGTAAAAACATCACACTTGTGACTTATATTCATCATGGCGTATAGAAAGTGAAGAACAGAAAGCACTTTTTAAACTCATATTTTGGAAGACAGAGAGAGCAAGATTGAAACTCAGTTCAGACTTTACAGTGAGTTCAGTGACCAACTGAAATATAGTGCTGTGTTCAAAGCTGAAATCAAATACTGCACCATCTAATTTGAAAATATTTTCAAATAATTAAATACGCATGAACAAATTGTTGATTTTAATAAAGGAGAATATCCGTAGCTAAGGATTGAAATGAGGAGTCCTTGGTGCTCTCTGAGCTGGGTTTTTTTTCCCCTTTCATTTCCTTACCCAAACTAGGTAACATCATCAGTTCTAGTGTAGCACTGTGCTAATCTAACACTGATGATGAAACCTCTTTGGTAATTAAATGTCTGCAAGAAAACAACTAAGCTCAGACAACACTAAGGAATTGCTGATTCAATACACAACAATCCCTCAAAGATGGGGCTTTATCAGTGCCTGGGAAACACTTTCAAAACTACCATGCATTCATCTTGCAATTTTGGGGCAAGAAGGCCCAGAGATGGAAAAGCTTCTGTAAAAATATGTTGAATTTCCCCTTTTAAAGCTAGGTAAATACTCAGATATCTCAAGTCAATGGGATGCTCTCCTCTACTTCTTTCAGCATTAAGGAATATGTCTTTTCTATACAGGACACATCTAAAGAAAGCAGCAAAGCTCTTACCTAGGGACCTGGAAAAAAACAAACTGTCTTATGTCCTTACATCCATCTGTCTGTCTGTCTGTCTGTCTGTCTGTCTACCTACCTACCCGTCCTATCATCCATCTATCTATCTATCTATCTATCTATCTATCTATCTATCTATCTATCTATCTATCTATCTATCTATCTATCCTATCCATCCTATTATCTATCTATCTATCTATCTATCTATCTATCTATCTATCTATCTATCTATCTATCTATCTATCTATCTATCCTATCCATCCTATTATCTATCTATCTATCTATCTATCTATCTATCTATCTATCTATCTATCTATCTATCTATCTATCTATCTATCTATCTATCTATCTATCTATCTATCCTATTATCTATCTATCTATCTATCTATCTATCTATCTATCTATCTATCTATCTATCTATCCTATCCATCCTATTATCTATCTAACTATCATCTATCTATCTATCTATCTATCTATCTATCTATCCATCCATCCATCCATCCATCCATCCATCCATCCATCCATCCTATCATCCATCCATCCATCCTATCATCCATCCATCCATCCTATCATCCATCCTATCATCCATCCTATCATCCATCCATCATCTATCTATCTATCTATCTATCTATCTATCTATCTATCTATCTATCTATCTATCTATCTATCTTGAAGAGCATCCGGCGACTTCAGCTAGTTCAGAACGCGGCCGCGCGAGTGATCATGGGCGCACCACGGTTCGCCCATATAACACCGATCCTCCGTGAGCTGCGCTGGCTACCTGTTGATCGTCGGGTGCACTTCAAGGTCTTACTTACCACCTATAAAGCGCTCCATGGTAGTGGATCTGGCTATCTGAGAGACCGCCTCCTGCCAATTACCTCCCTGCGTCCCATCAGATCGCACAGGGTAGGCCTCCTCCGAATTCCATCCGCCAGTCAGTGCCGACTGGCGACTACGCGGAGGAGAGCCTTCTCAGTTGCAGCTCCGACGCTATGGAACAACCTCCCCGTGGAGATCCGTACCCTCACCACAGTCCAGGCCTTCCGCACAGCCCTCAAGATCTGGCTATCCCATCAGGCCTGGGGATAGGATTTATTCTCACCCCGCCCGAATGTTGAGTGAATGTTGTGTTTTTATGGTTAATTTTTTTATTCACATTTTTTTTCTTTTAAGTCTTGTCTTGCACTCCCTTCCCCCCATTGTTGTAAGCCGCCCTGAGTCCCCTCAGGGAAAAGGGCGGCATATAAATGCTCATTAAAATCTAAAATCTAAATCTATCTATCTATCTATCTATCTATCTATCTATCTATCTATCTATCTATCTATCTATCTATCTATCTATCCTATCCATCCTATTATCTATCTATCTATCTATCTATCTATCTATCTATCTATCCATCCATCCATCCATCCATCCTATCATCCATCCATCCATCCATCCATCCATCCATCATCCATCTATCTATCTATCTATCTATCTATCTATCTATCTATCTATCTATCTATCTATCTATCTATCATCTATCTATCTATCTATCTATCTATCTATCTATCTATCTATCCATCCATCCATCCATCCATCCTATCATCCATCCATCCATCCTATCATCCATCCATCCATCCTATCATCCATCCTATCATCCATCCTATCATCCATCCATCATCTATCTATCTATCCATCTATCCATCCATCCATCCATCCATCCATCCATCCATCCATCCATCCATCCATCTATCTATCTATCTATCTATCTATCTATCTATCTATCTATCTATCTATCTATCTATCTTGAAGAGCATCCGGCGACTTCAGCTAGTTCAGAACGCGGCCGCGCGAGTGATCATGGGCGCACCACGGTTCGCCCATATAACACCGATCCTCCGTGAGCTGCGCTGGCTACCTGTTGATCGTCGGGTGCACTTCAAGGTCTTACTTACCACCTATAAAGCGCTCCATGGTAGTGGATCTGGCTATCTGAGAGACCGCCTCCTGCCAATTACCTCCCTGCGTCCCATCAGATCGCACAGGGTAGGCCTCCTCCGAATTCCATCCGCCAGTCAGTGCCGACTGGCGACTACGCGGAGGAGAGCCTTCTCAGTTGCAGCTCCGACGCTATGGAACAACCTCCCCGTGGAGATCCGTACCCTCACCACAGTCCAGGCCTTCCGCACAGCCCTCAAGATCTGGCTATCCCGTCAGGCCTGGGGATAGGATTTATTCTCACCCCGCCCGAATGTTGAGTGAATGTTGTGTTTTTATGGTTAATTTTTTTATTCACATTTTTTTTCTTTTAAGTCTTGTCTTGCACTCCCTTCCCCCCATTGTTGTAAGCCGCCCTGAGTCCCCTCAGGGAAAAGGGCGGCATATAAATGCTCATTAAAATCTAAAATCTAAATCTATCTATCTATCTATCTATCTATCCTAACCATCCTATTATCCATCCATCCATCCTATCATCCATCCATCCATCATCTATCTATCTATCTATCTATCTATCTATCTATCTATCTATCTATCTATCTATCTATCTATCTATCTATCCTATCCTATCCTATCCTATCCTATCCATCCTATTATCTATCTATCATCTATCTATCTATCTATCTATCTATCTATCTATCTATCTATCTATCTATCTATCTATCCATCCATCCATCCATCCATCCATCCTATCATCCATCCATCCATCCTATCATCCATCCATCCATCCATCCATCCATCCATCCATCCATCCATCATCTATCTATCTATCTATCTATCTATCTATCTATCTATCTATCATCTATCTATCTATCTATCTATCTATCTATCTATCTATCTATCTATCTATCTATCTATCTATCCTAACCATCCTATCATCCATCCATCCATCCTATCATCCATCTCTCTCTCTCTCTCTCTCTCTATCTCTCTCTCTATCTATCCATCCATCCATCCATCTATCCTATCCATCCTATCCGTCCTATCATCCATCCATCCATCTATCTATCTATCATCTATCTATCCATCCATCCATCCATCCATCCATCCATCCATCCATCCAATCCATCCTATCATCTACCTACCTACCTACTGCTAAAACGCTCATTCTCATAACCTTGACTGTACTAGGATGGGCTGGAATGGGACATACTCTGAACAGGACAGTATGTCCTATACAGCAATACCTTGACATGAGAAGAGCTGCAACTAACTTAGCTAGAAGAGCTTTTCATTTATTTTAAAACATTTAAAGAATAACAGAAATGATTTGATTAAAAAAGAAGGAAATAAGAAAACACACAGTGGTTGAAAAATAAAGTGTCAGTAAATAAACACAATTTACAATCATTATAAATTTAGAATTCATTATTTCAGTGATTATATCATTAATTGAAACATTAACGATTTCATCTTAGTTTAGGTATAGCACAATCACTGTGTCATATTGAAGAAATAATTGTAGATTCCTACAAAACTCTAAACACTAATATTTATATGGATGTCAGCCCTATTATCTGAAACAAGGGTAAAACATCTTATGAAAATAGGAAACCAAATCACAAAAAAAACCTGCAATCAATAAAAGCAATATTAAGTTCTAAATGCCCTCCCATTGTAGCCAACTGCTTATTACATCAAGTTATTCATAAACATCGAAACTGCTTCTGGTTAGTATTTTTATATCGAAGATGATTTACTTAAAATCCATGTTTTCAATGCTGTATGATATGTAATATGCAGGGAACCCATTCTTGGTTAAAGTTAAACTTTTGTATGTGTATACCATGTTTCCTCGAAAATAAGACTGGATCTTACATTAATTTTTGCTCCAAAAGATGCATTAGGGCTTATTTCCTGGTTAGGTCTTATTTTTGAGGAAATACGGTACTAAATACATCCATCTGGCTGACAATCCTTAACTGGGGCTTATTTTTGGGGGGGGGGGGTTAGGGCTTATATTACAAGCATCCTGAAAAATCATGCTAAGGACTTATTTTCTGGTTAGGTCTTATATTCAGGGAAACAGGGGAATGTATGTGTCAGCTGCCACTATATGCTTGCTTGTGCTTCACTGCTATAAGGTGACAGTCTGCCATGAGCTGTGGGTTGGGGGAATGAATTACATCTATAATACCTGTTGTGGCCCAGCAGGAGCCGTTGGAGCTGCAAAGACTCCGATAGCGAGGGGCCCTATGAGTCGGCTCTGGAAGATGTGGAGGACTCTGGACAGGGTTCAGACTCCGAACAGGGACCAGAGAGGCTGGCTGGCCACCAGGAGGTGCCTGAGGCATGGAGCAGTGGTGAAAGCCAAAGGGAGTTTGTCCCTGATGTCAGGCCCTGGAGCGGTGGGGAGGAGCTAAGGGAGTTAGTCCCAGATGCCAGGCAAAGACGGGGAGATAAGCGCCGACAGCAACTACGGAGATACAGAAGATAATTGGGGCCAGGTGGTTGTGATCAGGCTCCTCCCAAGAGAGTATATAAGAAGAGACTTTGGGAGGAGGCTGTTTGCAGGACACAACTATAAAGCTGGAGAAGCTCTTATGCGTATTTCTTATCTGTGGAAGTCTGGGTTGCTGTCAAAGTCTTGTCGGTGTGTTAATTTACTGTGAATAATTTGTCTAGCAGTAATCTTGTGTCGGCGTGCCTTACCGTACGGAGGGGGGTCAGAACAAATACCTATAATTACCTAGAACAGGGGTGTCAAATTCAAGGCCTGCGGGCCAAATCTAGATCTAGCCCATGGGCCCCATCTGGAAATAGCAAAGGACTGGCCCATGATGCCTCTGTTAGCAAAAAGTTTGGCTGCCAGAATGCTGCAGGAAGCCATCCTTGCCACAGGAAGTTATAAAGAGGAGGAAAGGTAAAATAATTTACTTTTCAAGGTTGCAGGATTCTGCTACTCTAGTGTACGTCAATAATTTATAGTTCTAGTCTTCCTCTGATCTCTCTCTCATAAGGCGATCCATTAAATCAAGTAAGTATTAAAAAAAACAAAATCACAGAAATGCATGCCTCTCTATTTTTATAAGTGCATGAAGCCCATGTGTGTGGAGGTACGGTCCTGTGTCACGCCCACCATGGCCACGCCCAGCCCTGGCTTTCCAAGGTCAAACACAACCCTGATGCGGCCCTCCATGAAACTGAGTTTGACACCCCTGACCTAGAATCATAAATAAAGAATTTAGATAATTTATCAAAAGTGTAATATTCCAAATATAACATGCCAAATTCTTAAGGCACTAGGCATGTGACTGGTTGCAAGCCCAATCTAAAGTAGCTATTCCACACAACCATTATTCCACAGAATTATCGATACTACACGGATAGAGAACTTGTAGCCTTCCAGTAGGTCTAGAACAACGGCCAATGAATACATAAAAAATTCACAAAGAGTTATTGTCCTATAACATCTGCGGGATAATAGATTCTCCATTTATGAGGCTCAGGAACCAAACCCAAATGCAAGTTGCGCTCACGCAACTATTGTGGTACAACTTCTGCGTGAGCTAAAGTTAACCAGAACATAAATAACCACAGAGCACTGCATTTTCCAATGTAATACAGGCCATCATTTTTTTTAGCAGCACCACTTTGTGGACCATACAATACAAACACATCAGTCTCTATACAAAATCAATCAATCAACTGAATTGAAAATAAATGGGAAAAACACATATACTGGAAATGGCAATGCTCAAAACAAGTGAAGAAACATTCCACTCTCCAAGCAACACTGATTTAATATTCCAGGGGTGCCAATCTTAGAACCCTGGAACTTCAGAGACAAAGTAAACCATATTCATCACTAGTTTCAACCATAGCAATAGCAGTTAGACTTATATACCGCTTCATAGGGCTTTCAGCCCTCTCTAAGCGGTTTACAGAGTCAGCATATTGCCCCCAACAACAATCCGGGTCCTCATTTTACCCACCTCGGAAGGATGGAAGGCTGAGTCAACCCTGAGCCGGTGAGATTTGAACAGCCGAACTGCAGTCAGCTGAAGTAGCCTGCAGTGCTGCATTTAACCACTGCGCCACCTCGGCTCTTGATCCATCTTGGTTCAAAAAGTGCCAATTGTGGACAATGGGTTTGCTTAACAGCTGCCACAGAGAAATTGTAAAATCAGGTTGGTCACGTGACAGCCTGCGTAACAATCGGCAGAACCTACGACTGTAATTTTAAGCTCTATGAGACTCCCTGTAGTCATTGATTCAATTGATTTTTATTCGTATGTTCTGCTTTTACCTGCTTTTCATTACCTTTTTTATTAACTTGTTTTGTGTCGCAGAATTGCATTTGCGTTCATAATTTGCTTGTGCTGATCTATAACTCTAATAAATCATCCTCACTCTCACCTTTAATTAATTTTACCTTTAATAGGTGTACAAGTACCATTCAAGGTTGTAATTCTAATCTATAAAAGCCTATAGAAAAAAAGAGTCCAGGATATATTCTATGTATCCTATATTCTAGAAAATGCTATCCCCAAGATCCAACTAGCTCCCATTTTAATTGCTTTTTAGAAAGTAGGAAAGACATGTTTTTTCTGAAAGGCCTTTGGAATCTAATATACACTCTCTGTTTCTTATCCAATCAATAGTAGGCTATATTAAATTTTACTGGGTTTTCCCCCGACTTATTATGCTTATGGTTCTTATTGGTTTTATTGATTTGATTTGTAAACTGCAGAGAGATCTGTAATTTTTGTGATACAGAAATACCAGGAATATCATAAACAACAAACAGATAATTTAGCTCCTTTTCAGTAGATGGTTTTGAAGCTTTCTTGAGAATTTAAATCAATATTCAGAGCAAAAGCAAAGACAACATCAAAATGATTAAACACAATAACCTGATTTATTTTGAATACTTTTATTGGCAAAAGTTGTCAGAAATAATGAATGTATTAGGCGATAGATTTATCACTCATCAATTTAGTATAACTGGGGAATTCAATATGACTCTGCAAATCACCCTTCTTGGACAGAAAATTATGCTGTTGACTCACAGATAAGAGCGCAAATACCATATTTTTCAGAGTATAAGATGCGCCTTTTTCCCTCAAAAAAGAGGCTGAAAATCTGGGTGCGTCTTATACACTGAATACAGCATTTTTGCCTTCCGAAAGCCCGCCCCTTCACCAAAATGGCCGTGCAGAGCTTTTAGGAGGCTTTCAGAGAGCTCCTGAGGGCTGGGGAGGGCAAGAACACCCCCCCCCCCCAACCTCCAGGAGCACTCTATAAGCCTCCATAAGGCTATCCATGCCCATTTTTTGATGAAAAACGAGCTGTTTTGGGGAGGTTTGCAGAGTGCAAAAACCTTTTTTTAAAAAATTGCCTCTTTAAAACCTTGATGCGTCTTATACTCCGGTGTGTTTTATACTCCAAAAATACGGTAGTTTGAGATACTTATAGTACTTCTATTTCTGTCCCCTTTTCCTTGAATTAAAGTGCTATACTGGGGAAAAGGGTGGGATTTAAATGCAGTGATTAAATAAATGTTCGTACCAACATAACATTATGGGCATGATATCTCATGCTTTTTCACTGATTGAAATTCTACACACCTGTAGAACTAAAAGGAACAACTAGAAAAAAGATTCCAACATAGGGTTTCCTTTTAAAACTTCCTACAATGAAGCAAATAAATGCAAATTCACCCTAACTTAATTAACATAAGCAAGCTTTATATTCATTTGCTCTTCAACATAACTCTCTGTCTAAAGATCCCAAAGAGGAGTATGTCATTCATTTTGAATATTCATCCATACTATCAGCTGGTCAGCACTATTTAAATTATTTGATCTTCAATAGAAAAATAAGCCACAATTTAAAAAATATCTTTAATCCAATAATCTAAAATACACAGACTAAATTATACATAATGTTTTCCCAGTCTGCCTCAATATTGTAGCTTGATAATGTGGTTTTGGCTGTATTCTTCAGTTAACCAGTACTGTGGGATTATTTATTAAAGCAGTAAATATACCTAAAATCCACAAATAACCTAGAAAGTATATGCAACATGAATAAGATGTCTTATTCAATAACAAGAAGTCATTTTGCTTCTATTACAGATGTAGCTAAAAGTGATCTTCAAATGACATTTCTCCATAACTGAGACTCACACAGAATATCCTATTTCTAGCACAGGAAAAGCTAAATCTCAAAAGGAAAGAATTTAGTGTATGATTAGATTATACTGATATACAGGGATAATTAGGGACATATAGTCTAGCAAGAAACAATGGGATTTGATTTCATAGTATAACCTACTATATTAATCATAAAAGTGATTTTAAATTTTCTCAATTAAAAAGAACAAAATTTGAAACGTTAGCTTGGCAATGAGTTAAGGTATTTCTAAAAAGACTTCACTGAGCTGCCATAATTTTTGTCAGTGTATGTAGTACTGAATGACTAATAAAATACCTGAATTGAAACTATTCCAGTCTAGTAGTTTGTATGATCTTGTGTTACCCATAATTCCGACAAAGGCTGAGTTCAAAACAGCAAATAAGTCGATCAGTTATGGCAGCAGAATATAGTGAAAGAAATAAAAAGAACGCACACATACATCAACACACAGACACACACACACCCAAGAACACAAGAGGGTTGCTTCAAAGAAACTGGAAAGACACAGACAGCAGAGTTAATAAGAGAATGAAAACAGAGAAAGACAGAAGGAATATACTGTGTTAATCTAAGCGTAGGCAATAAGTAAAACAAATAAAAAAGTAATTAACACAACCTTTTTGAGAGTTTGGATTACGGTTCCATGCACTGCTAGTAGTTTATGCATTTTAAAGTCCATCCTATTTGTGCTAGAAGTGGCTCTTAATAGGGTTTCCCCCCCTCCCTTTTAAAGCAGAAGACTTGGCAAATATATAGCATTATACAAAAAATATCAGCATAACCTTTAATCGTGTTTCATGGTATTAACTTACTAACCATTCAAAAATAAATAAACAAGCCAACAAATAAGATTTGTAGAAAATTCTAAAAAAAAAAAAAAAAATTCTTACGGAGTTGACTTCATAGTAGGAGGTTGACCTGTGTCTACAAGCACAACAGCAATAGCAATAGCAGTTAGACTTATATACCGCTTCATAGGGCTTTCACAAAACCACAAAAGTAGCGAAGTGATAACCCAAAGTTCATGCCAAAGTCAAAAGCAATGATGGCCATATGGACATACATTGCCTCTTTGAAAGTAACATTATTTTGAGAATAGGGTATAAACAGTACGAAAAACAACGCTTAGACCAGGGGGTCTCCAACCTTGGCAACTTTAAGACTTTTAAGACAAAGCTGGCTGAGGAATTCTGGAAGCTGAAGTCCACAAGCCTTAAAGTTGCCATGGTTGGAGACCCCCTGGAGTAGACCAGACAGAGGCAATCTTGTCTCATCTGGCAAGGGAGAATTTTTTTGGGGGGGAAACTGGAGGTAAGAAATGTTTTTGGAAGTTTTAATTTTTGGCACTTTCACCTGAGAGGTGGGGAAAAGTGGAAGATGAGAATTAAACATTTGATCAAAATAAAAAAAAAATCCAATTAAAATGGGTAGGCCAATGTCTCTTTTTGATTCTTGTCAAAACAGAGACGTATCAGGTAAGGGGAAAAAACCCATTTATAGCAGTTAAACTTATATACCGCTTCATAGGGCTTTCAGCCCTCTCTAAGCGGTTTACAGAGTCAGCATATTGCTCCCAACAACAATCCGGGTCCTCATTTTACCCACCTCGGAAGGATGGAAGGCTGAGTCAACCTTGAGCCGGTGAGATTTGAACAGCCGAACTGCAGAACTGCTGAAGTAGCCTGCAGTGCTGCATTTAACCACTGCACCACCTCGGCTCACCTCGGCTCATTTTTACCAACAAAGGGGAATATTTGTAGCTCAGGGTTGAAATGAGAGGACTTTTGGTGCTCTCTGAGCTTGATTATTTT
This sequence comes from Thamnophis elegans, assembly GCF_009769535.1. Lineage (NCBI taxonomy): Eukaryota > Metazoa > Chordata > Lepidosauria > Squamata > Natricidae > Thamnophis > Thamnophis elegans. The sequence continues at coordinate 8,655,614 of NC_045547.1, forward strand.
CTGGCAGATGTTTCATTATCCAAACTAGGTTAACATCATAAAACCATTTTCCTTCCCCCCCACAAATGGATATTTGCAAGATTTTAAGCAGCAACTATATGGACATTGATTGCTTTAGTTTGTAAAAAGGTATTCAGTACAGCAATGACCACAAAGATTAACAAGGAGAGGATTATTATTTGGGGGGGGGGGGAGTTAGCTGGCTTATTGCCCAGAGAGAATCTGTTATGGCAAAACATGGTTACTGCAGTCAAGGTCTTGATATTAGCTATCCAAGATAGAGATTCCTCTGCTAAAGATAATTCTTCTGACATTTTATTTTAAAAATTCATTGCATTCAATTTAATCTTCCACTAAAGCAGACAAGATAACCAGACAGTGATGGGATTCTAAAAAAAGTTTTACTACTGGTTCTGTGGGCGTGACTTGCTGGGCGTGGCATGGTGGCCATGGCAGGGGAAAGATATTGTAAAATCTCCATTCCCTCCCACTCCAGGGGAAGGATTCTGCAAAATCCCCATTACCTCCCGATCAGTTGGGACTCGGGAGGCAGAGAAGAGAGGGAATCGGGGCAAATCATAGGTAGTATTTACCGGTTCTCCAAACTATTTAAAATTTCCACTACCGGTTCTCCAGAACTGGTCAGAACCAGCTGAATACCACCTCTGTAACCAGAGAAGCCTTCAAGAGATCCTAAAGGAGAATACACAACCTGCAAGTAAATTTGCTGGCTGTTTTGGTTCCTAATGGAGACTTACATTCATATTAGAATCTCCTCAAAAGTAAGTTGGGAAGGGGATTATGGGAAAAGACTAGGCAAATCTACAAGCTGGAATCAGCCTGCGAGGAACCATCTGGATAACTTTGTACATTCCTAAGAAAACTTTCTCAAAACATCTTGGAGGGGGAAAAAACGTGTCTTCTATCAAACATTTATTTGTTCAGTGACACCACAACTAAGACAAACAATTTCAATTCACTTCCTTCCTAGTCAATTATCAGAGTTTATTTTTATTGGCTAGAAAGACCAATAGTGTATATCCTGTTATATGAATAGGATTATTCATTTATTTAGAAATATGGCCATCTAATTAAAAAGACTGCATAGGCAGGGGAATGGCAAGAATCTAACTCAGTCTCCTATACACCCTGGATTATAGAATAAAAACCTAGAAATAGAACATTTTTGTGTGTGGGAGGTGTTGTGCGCATAATTAGTTTGGCAGCATTCACATTTACTGCTTCTAGTTATTGCTCAAAGATATATTCCATTTAGACCAGAGGTTTCCAACGTGGAACCCACGCCCCACAGGGGGGGCAATTTGAACCTTGTTTAATGATAATGGCCTTTTAGGCTTCCTCTGCATGTGCAGAGTTCACTTTTTGAGTAAAGTAAGAATTATATGTCCGGGGGGGGGGGGGGGGGGGGGGGGCGGCCAAAAAGGTTGGGAACCACTGATTTAAACTAACTTGTTTTGATCAAAGTGGAGATCTTTTTTTTATAAAGAAAAATATTTCTTCAATGTGTCTCCCTTTTAGGTTGGTCTAATTCAGTGATGGGTTTCAAAAAAATTTCGAACCTACTCTGTGGGTGTGGCTTCCTTTGTGGGAGTGGCTTGCTGGCCATGTGACCTGGTGGGAGTGGCTTGCTGGCCATGTATTTTCTTTCTCTCTCTCACTTTTTCTTTCTTTTTTCTTTTTTCCTTTCTTTCTCTCTCTTTCTGTGTGAGTCTCTCTCTCTCTCTCCCTCTCTCTCTCTCTCTCTCTCTCTCTCTCTCTCTGTGTGTGTGCGTGTGTGCGTGTGTGTGTCAGTGATGGGTTTCCAAAAATTTTGGAACCTCTTCTTCTGTAGGTGTGGCCTGCTTTCTGGGTCCACTGGTGGAACCTCTTCTAACTGGTTCGGTAGATTTGATGAACTGGTTCTACCAAACTGGTGCGAACTGGCAGGAACCCACCTCTGGTCTAATTAGCTAAATGATCAAACAAAATAAGCAAATCTGGATGCAGGCTTTAATGCTATCTATCTAAGAAAAAATGTCTCGGTGGAATAGATGTTGTTGCTTGAGCTTCTGGATGGCTGGGGAATTCTGAGAGTTGAAGTCCATAAATCTTGAAGCTGCTGTGTTTGGAGACCTCTGCTTTAAATTCATGCTCGCCAAAGCAGGTAGAATGTTTTTTTTTTTTCAAGGGGGACATCATTTTCTAGAAGTTCCTGCATTAAGTCCCAGACTAATCCTGAGTCAGTAAGACTCCACCAAGACCAATGGACATTCTGTTCCATGGGAAAACATACTAGACTGGGGGAAATGGTTATAATCACAGTGAAAATGAAAAGACCAGCCTTACAAGGAAGATCTTTGTTTGACATGCGTTTTCTAGCCCTAGTAGAACAGATTGGACACTAGGAATCAACCATCTTTAGCAAACCTAAAAGCAAAAAGCAATTAAGGCTTCTTTTGAATTTTCCCTTGAAAGAAGCCGCTTCTCTTGCATGAGAAGCAAAACGTTTTTTAAGGGGTGTGGGGCGGGGGGGGGAATACAAGAAAGTCAGTTGACTTTTAGAAAAGGATCTTTGGGACAACCATGATGTGGACGATTAAGAATCTCCACTGGCATCTTTAACGAAGTTTTTTTTGCAATAATTTCCTTACTAGTTAAGAGTACTTCCAAAATGTACTTCTGGTTGGGTTAAACGGATTTTTTAAAAGACATTTTATAGCAATAGCAGTTAGACTTATATACCGCTTCATAGGGCTTTCAGCCCTCTCTAAGCGGTTTACAGAGTCAGCATATTGCCCCCAACAACAATCCGGGTCCTCATTTTACCCACCTCGGAAGGATGGAAGGCTGAGTCAACCCTGAGCCGGTGAGATTTGAACAGCCGAACTGCAGAACTGCAGTCAGCTGAAGTAGCCTGCAGTGCTGCATTTAACCACTGCGCCACCTTGGCTCCTTATGTGATTTTTAGAACCTTATCTAAATCATCATTGTTCATGTCAGTTGGCATTCTTTGGTGCCAAAACCTATGAAGACTTTAAAAAAAAAGAGAGATAGCACAGAAGTCCTAATAAGTTTGCCCTTCTTTATTCAATGTCTTACTGGGCATTTTAATTTCAGAATCTGGAAACAAAATGAAAGCAATTAATTCTAGAGTGGTTATCATATGAGTCATAAAGCTCAATGGTACAAAAAACAACAACAACATTACAAGGAAGCTGTCTGAAATGTTGCCTAAACACCCTGTATGCTTAACCATCCAACCATTCAACATCCAAGTTCTTACCTCCAGCAAAAAATGATAAAAACATCAACACAAAGAAACAAAGGTCAGGGCGAAATGTAAGCAGGTTTGGGTTTACAACATACCTGGGTTGTGGATGCGATCCAAGAGTTTCACAGAGCGGGCGCTGACGACCCCGCCGACGTGCAGGAGGAAGGCTGGAGGAAACGCCGTCAAAGTGAAAAAAGGAAATTCCTGTGCCAATCAGAAGAACAAAAGAGCCATTGGCCTTATGAACTGGTCCCACTGCTCACCAACTCAACATGCATGGATTCCGTGAAATACAAATGAAAGAAAACAACTGGGAAAGGGGCTGCCGTCAAATATATACCAGGAGTTGGCAACCTCGTCAAGTCAACAGACACGGGTAGAGTTTTGGGAAAGTCGCATGGACTCTTTTGCACCACTCCCCAAACATAGATTGACACTCCCCTCCCCCCCAGGGTGCATTCTACCACTCAAGAGACGTTCACATCATCCAACGAAACCCTGGGCTGTAGCTACACACGCCCGCACCCCATTTTCTACTTTCTTAAAATGTCTCTGGGGTTTCCACATGCAAATGATGCCGATGCTAAAAGCTGGCATTGTAGCATGTTGCTCTTAAAAAAAAAATTGAAATGGCGTAGATATAAAAGGAGGTGCCCGTTTGCACACTGGTGTCCATGATCAAGATGTTGCCTCTCCCTGGTTTACATTGTGCATTAAGCAAGCAAAATGTATGCAGTTTGCTTGGGGGGCAGCAGACATCTCAAAAGCCAATAAAATACTACTTTCCCCCCCAGTAATCCTGCTACTGGACAAAATAGTTAACCATACACTGTGACACCATAGAAAGCTGGGAGTCAGATTTTTTTTTAATGGCGAGTGCCTTAAAAGAGGAACACATTTTAAAGGGCTCTCCGGTTGTAGAATGTAATAATTTTATTTTGAAATTTTATGTACTAAGCTCATTTACTGCTGCTTCTCCTTATTATAAATTATACAATGCTGCGTACATTTGCTTGGGAGAAAAATTGCTGTAACAATTTATTTTTAAATAAGGATTCATACAACATGGCTGTTGAAACCTGACACTTCAACTCTAGGCTTCAACTCTAAAGGACCCTGGGAAAAAACAGATTATCTAGACCAGGGGTCTCCAACCTTGGCAACTTTAGGCCTGGCGGACTTCAACTCCCAGAATTCCTCAGCCAGCAAAGCAAAGCTTAGCAAAGCTGGCTGGGGAATTCTGGGAGTTGAAGTCCTCCAGGCTTAAAGTTGCCAAGGTTGGAGACCCCTGATTTAGACCAGTTTCTATTAGATTTCAGGCCAGTATGCAGCTATGGAGACCACACTGGTGTTGCTCATTGATCATCTGTGATGGGGCCAGGATGGGGGTGATACAATCATCCTAGTGCTCCTTGATCTCTTGGTAGTTTTCAAGTATCACCAAGAGATGCATTCTCTTAGGTAGCTTCAGGGATTGGAAGTGGAAGGCTCTACTCGGTGGTGGCTTCTCTTGCTTTGTGTCCAGTTTCAATCCTGACACATCACACCTATCATGTGTTAGTACCCCGGAATTCAATTCTCTCTCCTGTTTCCACATTGACATGAATCCACTAGGTGAGATCATCCAACAGTTCGGTGTCGAATATCATCAATAGCACTTAAGACCTATATACCACTTCAAAGTTTCAATTAGCAATAATCGCGCCTCGGATAAACCTCATTGGCTACGATACTGCCACTGCGCAAAGCTTTAGTGCTTTAGAGCCCCCTCTAAGTGGTTTACAGTCAGCATGTCTCCTCCAACTCTCTGGGCCCTCATTTATTCAACCTTGGAAAGATGGAAGGCTGAGTCAACCTTGAGTCTGGTGGGATTCGAACTGCCAAACTGCTGGCAGCCGGTGATCAGCAGAAATAGCCTGCAGTACTGCCCTCTCGTGACCCGTCAAAACCGCGCTCGACTAAGCCACGCCCGATTAAACCGCGTTGCTGACGTCATCAACAGGGCAACAACAGCCAGCGCGGAGAAAGAAGGGCGCTTTAAATAGCGCTTTGAAAGCAAGCCGATTCAACTTAAGGTAAGGGTTAGGTTTAGGGTTAGCTTTAGGGTTAGGATTAGGTTTAGGGTTAGGCTAAGGGTTAGGTTTAGGGTTAGGTTAAGGATTAGGTTTAGGATTAGGTTTAGGGGGGTTAGGTTTAGGGGTTAATTTTAATTTTAGGGTTTACTGCGTGCTTCTGTCTCTGCGCTGTTGTCACCCTGTTGATGATGTCAGCTACGCGGTTTAGTCGAGCGCGGTTTTGTGGTGGAACCCTGCCCTCTAACTACTGTGCCACAGTGGCTCAATATGCTAATGATCCCCAATTATACGTCTTGGCCCTGGGCTGATTAAGAGATGGTGTTGGAGATCAGATCCAGATGTGCAAGTCTAGATGGGGAGGAACATGCTTAAGGTCAATCTTTGTTTGTTTGCTTGATCCCCTCCCCCTTTTCTGTGATATTTCACCTTTATTCTTTAATGGGGTGTACATTGACATGGAGGGTCTCTTTGAATTCACAGCTCCTGCCTGAAGCCTTTGTGTACAGGTATATCAAAGTGTGCCAGTGACGTCTGTTCCTGGACTAGAAGCAGTGGTGGGATTCAATTTTTTTTACTACTGGTTCTATGGGCGTGGCTTTGTAGGCGTGGCTTGGTGGGTATGGCAGGGGAAGGTTACTGCAAAATCCCCATTTCCTCCCAATCAGCTGGGACTCGGGAGGCAGAGAATAGATGGGGGCAGGGCCAGTCAGAGGTTGTATTTACGGGTTCTCTGAACTACTCAAAATTTCCACTACCGGTTCTCCAGAACTGGTCAGAACCGGCTGAATACCACCTCTGCAAATGCTGCATGTCACCCAAAACATTGTGGCATGTCACATTTGACACATGTGTCACATGTTCATCATCACTGATCTAGGCAGAAAAGTGAACAGGTTCTCTGGAGCCTGTCAGAACCTGCTGAATATCATCTCTGACTAGAAGGTCCTTTGAACAGCCACTCATGGTCTCCTCTCAATTGGACTACAGTAACATGTTCTACTTGGAGCTGTCCTGGAAGACCACTCACAGATTTTTTACAGTAGGGTGAAAAACTGGAATATGTTGAAATAAGATATTAAAGCACAGAACTAATTCATTTGATGCTTTTCATTAGGCATGTTCTTCATATAAAAGCATTTTTAATCTTCTTGGTCCAATAAGATTTTGTGAAAATAGGTCATGGATTTGCATATTAGTTATTCTACATAAATGGGAATAAATTCAGCAGGGTCAAGGCAGCACAGCCAGGTTGGCAGTTGGTATTTACCCCTGAATTAAAAGATGCAGATGTCAAGTTCAAGATGTTTATTCAGTGCACATACAGTGAAACCTTGCTTAAACAGAATCTCAGTTATTCAGTAATATCTCTTAAATGCAAAAATAAATCATCTCAGTAATTTTCCATTTGCATGTTAATTACATCTTGCAAATGACATTATGTAAAATCTCTGTATAAATCTGGTCTGTTGCAAGCAGTCCGTTATATCAAGGTCTGGAAAACTGAGAAAATTTCACTGTATATGCAAAACGATTACCAGAATTTGTACTATTGCAGTGTACAAATTATGCATACGAAGAAATAGTAAAGTTTACCAATTGCTACTGTCACCTGTGGTGCTTCGTTAGGATGCACAGGTTAAATAATATTATATTTCAGGATAACTATTATACTATTATATTTCCTATGGAGGACCACAGAGTCACTATTGGCCACGTTTCACTAAGTGCCAAAAAAAGGACGTGATTTGATAGGGGGGAAAGCAGAAGCAAATAAAGAAATCATATTTTCCAATATGAAGCTAATCTCAACATGCATCATGCATATTCTCTATGCATGTTATTTGTGAAGTAGCCTTTAATACGCCACTTTAAAGGCAAAATCGTTTAAAGATCTCTTATAAAATTGTATGCTTGTGACTTATAAAGAATGTACATTTAAGTACTCAGACTGCAAAGTCAACATTTGTAAAGAATGAAAACATTTACTGCATATCAACCGAAAGGATAAACCCCTTTATCCACAAAATATCTAAATTAGTAGGAGAAGCACCAAAGTCAACAAAGTCAACACTTTTTTCCCCCTCCTTTGTTAGCTTTCAAATTAAATATTACAAAATCAAATCAACAAAAAATGATAAGTTACATGAAATGTACAGTCATGCGGAAGTCAAAGGAGGAACTGGACGGTTTAAAAGCTCCGGAAAGCTTTCTCGAAAATTTTCTGCCTAGGAACAATTCCATAAGGAATGTGGAAAAAAAATAATAACCGTCTCCAAATTCCTCAAATAGAAGGTCCAAGGTAGAAAAAAAAAGAGTCTCAAAATAAATATGAACACAAAGAGATAGAGGTGAAGTGTCACACAGCAATTGGAACATACCCGCCTTCTACAGAATTTATGAGGCGATCCTCCCTTAGCAATAGGTAACACAAAAATGGGGAGAAAATTATCCACTGATACAATGCTACTGCTATTCATTTTGAATTAATCCACATTTTAATGGGACGTGACCAGAGGTGGGATTCATTTACCTTTCCTACCGGTTCGCAAATGTGAGCAGGCGCCCCTGCGTGCTTGCACATGACTCATCTGCACATGCGTACCATTGGTGCATTATGTTGGGGCAGGGGGGGCGGAGCCTCCCACAGCCGCCGCTATCGGTTTGCCTGAAGCGGAGAGAACCGGCTGAATCCCACCTCTGGACATGACATATAAACATGTAATTTTCGGCTTAACCCTCTTCATTCACTGAAGTAAAATTTCACTGCTACAAGCAATTTGAAATCCGCCCCTGTGAAAGTGAGGTCCTTATTCACAATGTGGTTTTCAGCGTCTAATAATCAGACTTAAATAGCCTCTCGTAAACATTTACAGATATAAAATTGAAGTTGCGGGTAGGACATGAGGAAGGTTGCTTGTCTCTATTTTGATTACACTCCTCACATGAAGGTTTTTTTGTTTTAAGCTCAGTTGACTGAAATAGGAATATGAAAAAGATAGGCTGATGAGAAAAGAATGTATATATATATATTTGCATTCAGGTTTACAGAAACATAGGAAACTAAGAGCAGAAACAGACCTAGGGGTCCATCGAGTCTGCCCTTCTTTGAGGTTTTTTTCTCTTCCAATCTCTTCTGATATGTTTTTTCCGTCAGACCTTCCACCACTTTTGTGGTCCGTCTCTGAACTCACTTAATCTTATCTTTTTTAAAAGTAAGGTCTACAGAACTGGGCACAGTTTTCCAAATGCGTGGCACGACAAAACCGTGCTCGACTAAAGCGCGCCCGATTAAACCGCGTCGCTGACGTCATCAACAGGGCGACAACAGCGAGCGAGGAGAAAGAAGGGCGCTTTAAATAGCGCTTTGAAAGCAAGCCGATTCAAGTTAAGGTAAGGGTTAGGTTTAGGGTTAGGTTAAGGGTTAGGGTTAGGTTAAGGGTTAGGATTAGGGTTAGGTTAAGGGTTAGGATTAGGTTTAGTGTTAGGTTAAGGGTTAGGTTTAGGGTTAGGTTTAGGATTAGGATTAGGTTTAGGGGTGTAGGGGTGTTAGGTTTAGGGGTTAATTTTAGGTTTAGCGTTTACAGCATGCTTTTTTCTCCGCGCTGTTGTCGCGCTGTGATGACAGCTACGCGGTTTCGTCGACCGCCCTTTAGTCGAATGCGGTTTTGTGGTGGAACCTTCCAAATGGGCTCCATTCCTGTCGGAAGCACCCTTTAAGGCGCTTCTGCGTTGAAAGGTTTAGCTGGTGACATCACCGGGTTAGACCCGTGGGGGTTCCTTTCATGTCTCCATCAAGAAGCTGCAGTGAGTGACGGGAGTTCATCCCGCCACGCAGCAGCACTCTGAGCAGGGGAGCACGGGAGTGGGGTGGGGGTGTTGCAGCGCGCACCCTCCGTGCCCCATTTTTGGTTTCAGGAGGCTTTAGGAAGGCCTGCTAGACCCAAAATGGGGCACAGGGTTGTGCACATGCACAGGTGGGCGTGTGCATACGCACTGGGGGCAGGGCGCATTGCATTATGGGTGTGGCGACGCATGCGCGCAAATTTCAGCACGGGAGGAGAAAAGGGTTAGCCAACACTGTCCTATATGGTCCTATTATCCCTATAATAGGGATGTTTGTATGTTTATTACACTTGTATGCCGCCCTATTCCCGAGGGACTCAGGGCGGCTAACAAACAAAGTAGGTCCTCCTTTTTCTTGCTGGTGGTCCTTGTAGTGATGCATCCCAGAATTTGGTTTACATACACAGTTGCCTGGCCACTCCTTACTCTTTTGCAGTCATCTGCTATGAGCACACCTTAAATCCTTTTCTTCTGCTGCTTTGTCTAATTTTGTGCCTCCAGTATTGTACCCTTCCAGAAGATTCCTTTTCTCTAAACGCACAGTCTTACATTAAGAAACATTGAACTGCAATTTCCACATTTTTTTTACCCATTTTCCACCGATGCCAAATCATCTTCCATGTTATGAATAACCCCAACTCTATTACACACCTTTATGTCATCAGCAAAAAGACCAATGAAAACCTTACGAGTTCTATGAAAATCTTCACGATGTAAATCTCTTCTTTATAGGGATATGCATTTCATCCCTTTGTCCAATAGCCTATATAATTCACAATTGCAGCAGAAGGATAATTACTTAATAACAAAGGAAACATTCAAGTACACTTTTCCCACACAGCAGCAGAAAAATACAGGAATGTTTCTAAAATGATAGTTCTAGGCTGAAATCCTACACAGATTTTCCAAGGAATTAACCCTATTGAACCCAATGGCATTAGACATGAACACTGCTGGTATACATCAAATATATAAGAGGATTTAATGAATTTCTTACCCTTTGCTCCAGAGCTGATTGAGTTTGTTGTCTTAACAGAGCTTTTAAAGGCCCCCCTTCTTTTCCAGCACTACCACTTCCCATTCCTAAAGAATATCAGCACGTAAGTCAAAGTGAAATCACATAATTAATAGACATTACATCAAAGTTATATTAAAAATGTGGCACTTGTTTGATTACTAGCAAATGTAGACAACCCTGTGAAAGTCTAACCTGAGGTGGTCAAAAAGCCAGAGTTGTGTATCAATTAATTTATGAAAAGATGTATTTAGTGTTGGGGGGGGGGGAGAGGTAAGCTTCAGCTTCATTTAACAGGCTATAGTTTTTAATTATAATTAGTGTGCACATTCCCTACGATTTATGTGCAAGAACTATTAAACGTGATCATGCCAGATGAAAACTTTAGTAAGCCACTGGCTAAAGATTATGCCCCTCAGTCCAATTTGAACTTTTAAAATCCCAAACAGAATTCAAAAGTTAAATATTTCAGAGTGTTTAAAGATTACATTACCACACTGCAGTCTGAAATACAAAAATTTTCACGTGATTATGTGAACAACCATGTAGATATTTTGACGTAAAAAGGGACTAAAACTTGGAACTCTGTGCTGATTTAACAAGCCCCACAGTTATTAGAAAAAAAGGATATAATCCTACAAAGCTAAAAGAATAAAGGAAAATAATGTATTTTCAAGGCTGAAATGATGAGGCATTTCACATCTGTGTTTACAGGAGTAACTCCATTACATTTATTCAGGAAAGGTTGTATTTAAATCATAAAGATATGATTTAAATTCAAAGTTTCCAGTATCAGTCTTTGGTATCCCCAATTGTCATAAACACCAAATCTCCAGTAATAATAACCCTTAATAATAGTGAGCTGAATGGATTGCTAATCAGACCCAAGATCCACATTTACAACTAATAAGGAGAGTGTTCTAATTTCTCTTAACAAAGCACCAGCAAACTAATTAATAGGGGGATGCCTCAGTATGTTGGTTAAATCCAATAGTGCAATTTAATATGCTTATTACATAAAGCAGAATTATAGCTGATTTTAAACTTTTCCTTTTTTTGGAAGGATGGCACAAAAATCTTCGTTTCAATAAAAACTCCAGGATTGGATGTTATGTTAAACTATTCACCCTGTAGCTTATGTGAAAAAAAGAGAAGAATATGGACAATATAATATAAATTCTACCAGTTATTTGCAAGGTCCTTTTATGATTGCTTGATAAGTTCTTAATCAAATCTGCTCTATTATTCAAGACATTTATACGTTTTAAGGAGACATAGGTCAGCCTAGAAGAGCAATGCCAAAACTATTGTGCTTAGCCTTTTTAAAACTTCTTATTTCACATTTCAATTTCTCTCCAAGCTGTTCAGGGCAAGCCTCAGTAAAATAAGACTTGGAGAAAAGTACAAGAATGTTTATAATTCGGCCACAATAAGTATCTGAAATACATACCAGTAGCCAAATTCTTGCATAAAGATCTTACTTACTTACTTGCAACTAAACATGATTAATGGAATTACAGAGGCCTGCCTACTTGGTCTAATGATAAAGGACAAACTGTCAAAATTAACAATTCATCTAATTTCAGAGACTTTTAAGATTTCCTGCTCATTTGAATTGAAATGTTTGTTTTGTACCAACCCTTGATATTACAGTTGATGTTCTGCAAACACTTGCAATCTTTGCAAATGGCAGCAAACAGACCTCCCTGATTATGATTAAATTTACAGATCGCTGTTCATTCCTGTCTTATTAAAACCTCCATTTTTAGCTGTTTTTTTGGATAAGGAAACAAACGTTAGCATCTATATAGTCCCTTTCTGCGTGGTCAGTCCATCTAATTTTTTTTTCTTTTTGCTGTCAAATCTGTCTGACAAGGGACTATAAACGATACTAAGAGCGGAGACAGAAATGGAATGAAGGCTGTTTGTAGAAATGAAATCTACTTCACCCAGAAAGAGAACAACCCCCAAACCGCATTGCTTCACATCATCAACCAAGTTTACGTTCGTTGAAACAGCCTTGTGAAAGGACAGGCAAAACTGACATTTATACCGTGAACATTTAGAAGGGCATTTAAATTGCAAGTACAAGAAAAAAACAAAAAACAAAGCAGGACTGATGGCCACATGATGGTTCCACAGAGAAATATGAATGACTTAAAGAAGACAAGGAAGAAAAAGAAGAAATGTTCCTCCCAATCGAAACAGAGGAGCATTGAAACATGGCCAGAAATGGATGGCTATACAGGCAGTCCTCGACTTACAACCATTCATTTAGTGACCATTCGAAGTTACAACCGCGTTGGAGAAAATGACTTATGGCCACTTTTCACACTTAATCCAAATGTAGATGCTTGGCAACTGGTTCATATCTACATTTGGGGTGTGTGTGTGTGTGTCACGTTTACTTCACATATCCTGGACATGTGTGTCACATGTTCCAGGGTCACGTGAACACCGTTTGTGACCTTCTCTCAAACAAATTCAACGGGGAAGCCACACTGATTTAACAACTGTATTGTTAACGTAACAAGTGCAGTGATTCATTTAACAACCGTGGCAAGGAAGATCGTCAAATGGGGCAAGACACATTTAACTGTCTTGATTGGCCATGGGAATTTTGGGCTTCACGGTGTCATAAGTCCAGGACTGCCTCTACCACAGATTTATTTAATTTTTCCAAAAAAAAAGGCCAATTATCTATCTCATGAAGTTTTGGGAGAGGAAAGGTATGATTAAAAAGGCATGATAAAAATGATTTAAAAAAAAACAGTTGTGTTAAACTTGGGGAAGTGGGGAACCAATCCCAGAAAAACAATTATATCAACGTCATGTAGCCAGCAGTTTTGGGATTTTAAACGGGTCGAGGGAGGGGTGGGGGGCAAATCATAAGAAGCTTTCAGACTGTGCTTGGTGCCACTACCCAAACCAGCAAGGCGATTGAAGAGTCATCCTACCCGAAGCAGCCAGAAGCAGCTCTTCAGTGAAAGAAATACTTTTCCTGAGAATTGGGTTCACAGGGCTAGAGTGAAGTGGGTTAGAACTAGACCCGGAGCAGAGAAGACGGGGCCTTGGAAGTGGTGGGGAATGACAAGATAATGTTGGGGAACTGGGAAGCAGGAAAATCTTGGGTCCCCACAGGGGAAGTGCTGCGGAGAAAAGCAGTAAAGAGATGGTAGAGTTCAGAAAATGACAAAAAAAGAAGAAGAAGAAGAAGAAGAAGAAAAAGAAATCAAGAAGAAAAGAAAGAAAAAAAGCAACATGAATCAAACAAAACCAGATTTGTTAAGAAAAGCACAGACAGCGAAAAGCATTATGAACCGTTACGGATTTACAATTCACAGGATGACAAACGCAACGTGATGAATGGGAACACCGGACACGGAAACCTTCGCCTATTATTTTAAAGCCATGGAAGTATGCTTTGATTTATTTTATTTATTTTTTAATTGCAGCTTATTCCAAACTGAATGGGTTTTTGCAGGAGAGGAATACCCATTTTCCATGAGAGTTTTAAAAAAAAGAAAGCACGTAAGTTAAAGAGGTGAGATGAACGGTGCAGAAATGTGATAAACAACAAACAAACAAATAAATAAAATGTTCCCCCTTTTCAGAACGATTTTGCACTTTTTGATGGAATATGGGAGCAGCTTGCTTTGAAAGCCTTCCATTTAAAAAAAAAATGTTACTTTGCATTTTGATTTTGCAATAAAATAAATAAATAACCGTGTTCTCTTCTTTTCAGTTTCCTCCACATATATACTTTCTGGGTAAGCACCAAAATCCTCATTCAGAAAATAGTCAATCTCTGCATTAGATTGTTTAATTTAGTAAAGAAAGCACAATTCTCGGTTTTAAGACTCCATAACTCTAAACCATAATACAACACCTCTACAGCTAAATTTCCCCATATATCGTACGTATTATAATTAGCGGTGAATCTGACTTATTTTAAAGGACCTGAGGGCAGAACAAATAGTAAGGGATGAAAGAGCATTAAAGAGAGAAGCAACCTAAAACTAAGGAGAAAATTCCTGACAGTGAGAACAATTAATCAGTGGAACCTGACTCTTTCCAATAGTGGATTGGGAAAGAATTTGAAATGCAAATTATAAACTAACGCGATCAGCAGCACTTAAAGAAAATATATACAAAATGTTTTATCGTTGGCATTTACCACCAACAAGATTGGCTAAAATGTACCCAAACATGAAGCCGACCTGCTGGAAGTGTAAAAAGGTACAAAGGACTTTTTATCACATATGGTGGACCTGCCCGGAAACACAAAAATATTGAACAAAAATTTGGAAATGAGTGCAAGAAATTACAGGAGAACAGATTAAATACAAATCTTTCTACTGGGAATAATCAAAGGAAAATATAGAAAGAAAATTAAGTACATATTAAGACATCTAGAATAGCATTTGCCCAATGCTGGAAACAAAATAATACCCCCTCGGACGAATTAGTGATTAAAAAAAACTTTGGATTGTGCAGAGATGAACAAATTAACACTGAACTTAAAAGATAAAGAAGAGTCGGAATATTATGAAATTTGGAACAATTGGTACAAATGGCTGCAAAACAAGAATAAAATTAATTAAGCCAAAAAACAATATATATATAAATATATATAGAACTATGTATAAAGGTGTGTAAATATAGAAGCGAAATATTATATACACGTACAGGTATGATGACATAACAATGTTGATATAATGACTGTAAGGTGTTGTAGAAGGCAAAAAATAATTAAAAAATCTGCTAAAAAAATAATCAGTGGAACCACTTGCCACCAGACATTATGGGCGTTTCCATCACTGGAGGCTTTTCAGAAGAGATTCCATTTGTTTGGAATGGTATGGGGTCTCCTGCTTGAGTAGGGGGTTGGACTAGAAGATCTCCAAGGTTCATTCCAACCCCATTAGTCTAAGTTCTGTACTAGACATAATTTACAGAGCTTTGTAATTTCCTATCTTTTAGTTTGTAAAAGAAATGACAGGAAGTATTTGAAAATAGGACTTGAGGTAATTTCAAATCCCTTTTTAATTTAACAATGCAATATGAGAGTCTCCAGTCTAAAGTTGCCTTGGGCTCAGCTATTTATTCAATAAACTCGATCATAGTGGCCGGTGTTCTGATCCCCACTGTGGTTGTAAGTCGAGGATTACCTGTACAATCCTTCCTATTTTAGGGAAAGAAGAAGTATAGGGTTTTTTTGCCCACTGAGAAGTGTGCTTAAATTCTGTTAAAGCCGTGATATGTCAGCATTATATATATGTGAAGCTATATTGTTAAAAATGCCTTTCCATATTTGTCACTTAAGAGTACAAACATAATTTAGAGTACAAAACAGAAATATGTGCAGGGAATGGGAGATTTACATTCAGTTAACTAAATCCCAGCCTAACAAGATGAACTATAAACAAACCTTATTATTTCATCAGGCCTCTTCTCACAGCCACTTTGCTTCTCATTTCAGAGTGGTCCTTAGAAATGCGAAACAATAGTTTATTGTGGCTTTTTATTAACTCTCCCGTGCCATTCAAGGCAAGTCTGGCTAATAGTTCAAGAATCACTGTGTTTGTAGGCAGAGTAAAACAGTCACATGAAAGTGATGCTATTTTGCTCCTCTCTGTTTCCAGTATGGTATGCATACACTCCCTATATACAGGTAGTCCTCAATTTACAAATTATTTGCTTGGTGACAGCACTGAAAAAAGTAACTCTGATCATGTGATCAAAATTCAAATTGGCATCTGGCATTTATGATGGTCACAGCATCCCGGGGTCAAGTGATGACCTTCTGAAACCTTCCAACAAGCAAAGTCAACGGAGAAGCCAAAGTCATTTAACAATCATGTTACTAACTTATCAACTGTCGTGAGTCACATAACAATTGTGGCGAGAAAGGTTGTAAAATGGGGCAAAACACACTTAACCATTATTTTGCTTAGTAATGGAAATTTTGGGCTCAATAGTGGTCCGTCATAAGTCGAGGGCTATCTGTAAAAGCACTGGGTTTGTCATATCTTAAGTTATGTTTTGACAATAGTAAAAAGTTAACATGAAATTTCATTTTCTAAATTAGAGAATTGAAGATTGTTGTAACATAATACAATACAATAGCAGAGTTGGAAGGGACCTTGGAGGTCTTCTAGTCCAACCCCTGCCTAGGCAGGAAACCCTATACCGTTTCAGACAAATGGCTATCCAACATAATCTTAAAGACTTCCAGTGTTGAGGTATTCACAACTTCTGGAGGCAAGCTGTTCCACTGATTAATTGTTCTCACTGTCAGGAAATTTCTCCTTAGTTCTAAGTTGCTTCTCTCCTTGATCTGTTTCCACCCATTGCTTCATGTTCTGCCCTCGGGTGCTTTGGAAAATAGCTTGACTCCCTCTTCTTTGTGGCAACCCCTGAGATATTGGAATGCTGCTATCATGTCTCCCCTAGTCCTTCTTTCTATTAAACTAGACATACCCAGTTCCTGCGACCGTTCTTCATATGTTTTAGCCTCCAGTCCCCTAATCCTCTTTGTTGCTCTTCTCTGCACTCTTTCTAGAGTCTCCACGTATTTTCTACATCGTGGCGACCAAAACTGAATGCAGTATTCCAAGTGTGGCCTCACCAAGGCATTGTAAGGTGGTATAAAATGAAAACTATCTTATTGTTGTCTTCAAAGCAGCCCCAAAGACATCAACCAGCCCTTATTCAGTTGATTATAAAGACGTGCAGATACAAAAAAAAAAGTTTTAATTTGTTATACCTATTTGTACATATTAAGAAAGACATGGTAGACTACCTCCCAAACATATTGTGGTTACTTTTATTTCCCATAATTTGCGATATGATGTGGAGGAAACGAAAAGGCAATTCTTTAGGACAGTGTTTCTCAACCTTGGTCACGTGAAGATGTCTGGACTTCAACTCCCAGAATTCCCCAGCCAGCATTTGTTGGCTGGGGAATTCTGGGAATTGAAGTCCAGACATCTTCAAGTGGCCAAGGTTGAGAAACACTGCTATAGGATAATCTTAGTGTAGTGGTTACTATGTCAGTTTGCAGAAGATGTCCAGATGCCACATAATTCAATAAACAATTCAAAGGTTTACAGAGAAAGGCCATGAAGTGAAAAGCTAAAATAGGAACAACACAAATTCAGCAAAACAAATCACAAACAAATTAAAGTTAATGTGGGTGGAAGCACCTTACCAGTTTTGGGTGTCAAACTCAAATCTGTGTCAGAAGAGGAGGACTGCCGACTGTAGGACTTGGAAGGTGAAAAGGAATAGATTTGGTTTTTCAGAGGGGTGGAGGGTCCTGATGAATGAGGATTGGGGTTGGGGTCTTCATTGAAAGGAATCCTGCCAGAAGAAGGTGGAAACAGATTCAGTGATCCTACGTCAAAAGGACCAGGCTGATGATCCCAAAACCAGGATGTGGACAGGGAGGGGGGCGGGGGGGGGCGGGGGGGGGGACAGGGCCAATGGTTGACTTAAGGTGGGAAGCTAGATTATGATGCCCACAGGCATTGGGAAAAAGGTTGTTCGCCGCACAACTTCGTGGAGGCAGCAAAACAAAAACCACAGCTAAAGCATAAAGCATCGAAAAGCAAGAAATTAAACAAGAACGTAAAACCCATCAAAAACCATGGCTGCAAGAATGCAGTATGTTTTTTTTTGTTGAACCAGATTCTTACAAAAGAAAACAAAAGCAATGGTTGCAGGTTATATATCTGTGCCTTGACGTACAAACAGACAAGATATGTTATATATTTGTATATATATACATTTATATATAAAGACGCATATATATTTCCGGGGGGGGGGAATGTTTCCTTATCCGTCAGCATTTGCAGGTTGCCACAGCTAAAAACAAAGCGGAAAGAGGAGAAACCATACCCAGAACGTTGGTACTCACAAGCGCTGCTACCGGTAGCAAAGCCTTACCTGTCGGTCCAATTTGAGACATCTTGCACAGAACCCTTTTTGAGAACATCAAACATCAAGCCTGATCAAATTGTACATTTCTCTCTGTACTACGAGAGAGACACCTGAGATGCAAACTTCATTATTGCATAATGGGGGGGGGGAGGAGGGGGGAGAAAACAGGTATGCACAATAAAGCAAAAAAAAAAGAGATCAGAAGATATCCTTGAGGCCTCCTGCTTCCTCTGACTTAGCAGGTGAATACAAAGGACTTATCTGGAGAAGAAGAACTCTTAAGGAGATATAGGTACCTGCCTACACTGCCTGCCTGCCTGTCAATGTGTCTGCCGCCTGTCTCTCCCCAGCTTCTGAATCTGAGCAGCCGCGTACCAGTGTAGATGAGAGTGGGAACAGACACAGAGAAGTTCTGAGTAAGCCGTGAGCCAGTAGCAGTGTGAATTGGACTGTTGTGAGTCGAACGACATCCATGGTTGGGCGGATGAGCCGGCAGAGACCTGAGAGAATTTGCAGCCGAGATTGAAGGAAAGGGGGGGAAAAATACATACAAAAAAAAAAATGGCAAAGTTACATTTTTTTAAAAAAATTATTCTAGGGTGTTCTAGTTACCGGAAGGTTGCGGTTGCGGTTTGCTTGTTGGTGAAGAGCAAACTCTGAAGCAGAAGTGTCAAATGTAAGGTCTGCAGGGATTCCCAATGTTGCCCATAGATTTAAGAGCAAGAGCACTTAGCCTTATATACAGCTTCACAGTGCTTTACAGCCCTCTCTAAGCAGTTTACAGAGTCAGCCTCTTGCCCCCAACAATTTGGGTGCACATTTTACCCACCTCAGAAGGATGGGTCAACCTTGAGTCCCGTCAGGATTGAACTCTAGGCTGTGGGCAGAGTTAGCCTGCAGTACTGCATTCTAACCATTATGCCACCAGGATTCAACCAAATTCCACTAATTTCAATCAGGGGGTGAATGGGAAATTGGGACGCTTCCTAAAAATTCAATCCACCGATGCAATGGCTCCAGCTTGGCAATTTAGTTAGCTTAACACTTAAGCATGCAATTAGTTAATGATCATAACATGGAGAAGGTGAAGAAAGACCTTATGAGATAATCACATATGACCTCCCTCTTCCTTCTCAATGCTTTACATTGAGAATAGGAATTTGGGAGATTGATATTTAAGAAAGGGTAGCCTAATTGATTTTTTAAAATAGAAGATATGCAGACAAACTTTCCAGAATCTACACAGAGGAATATACAGGGCCCTAGTTTTGGAGTTTTACACCTCTACTCTAAAGAATTGAAACTCTAAAGAACCAACTAAGCATTACTCAGTTGACATGTAGTTATAACTCGGCTAAAGTTTAGCTAGAAAGCTAAAAATAAGCCCCCAATAATCGTTGAAATCTAAATGTAAGGGAATGAACTGGACCAACTTAATTTTATTTCTGATCAATGTAAATGTCTAAGTATGCTAAGTGAAATTAATGAAAGCTTTCTGCTGCTATAAAAAGCAATGAGGTCATGGTAAGTATTTAATTTAAGTAACATTTAAAATGTCCCTAAGGTGCTTTTTCAAGAGGCAACTGGGCTTTCTGGTTTTTCTTTGAAGATGTTTCGCTTCTCATCCAAGAAGCTTCTTCAGCTCTGAATGGACAGTGGAGAATGAAAGGAACCATCCAGTCAGATGAAGAAGCGTCTTGGATGAGAGAAGCGAAACATCTTCAAAGAAAAACAAAGAAAGTCCAGTTGCGTCTTGAAAAAGCACCTTTGGGGTAACCATGACCTGGATGACTGAGAATCTCCATAGATATAAAACTTAAAATAGAAGTCTAACACTTATTTGGGTGCTCACTTGGACTAAAAAAAAGAGATTATTTTTAACCTAGAGAGTGGCACAGGCCAATAGGTTAAATTAAACTAATTTAAAAATTTCAGTATGCATGACTGAGATAATCTCACATTGTTTTCTAGCAATTTTTCCTGTTTAGATTTCAATAAAAAAGAGCTATATAATTGCAAGTCATAAAGTAATATATTTTCATTGGCGTTTAGCTTTCCCAAAGTACTTTTAGATTGGCACAGTGTTATTTCTATTTCTCTGGCTCATTTTAAAAGTTGAACTCTACCAAATGCTACTGAACTCAAGAGTTGGCCAACTGCCTCCTAATTAAGTGAAAGGGCAGCAAAACCTAATTTGTTCTAAGTAAGAGAGAGGAAAGTGTTGCAGACAGTTGTAAAAACCTGATAGCACTCACTTATGACATATTATCTTAGAATTACACGGATTTTTTTTTTCTTAAATCCATGTACAGCAATTGCATTCAGAATAAAAATACTAAAGACAGAGGTCCTGTGGGATTTTATTTTGCAAAATACATTGCAAAATACAAACATCCCATTAAAGCCAATTAATTTCAATCACCCACTAAGAAGAGAAAGCACTCTGGAATGTAGAACAGGTTAATGTCCTTGCCATCGTGCTGCGAAACACTACAAGAATTACGCATAGAGAGGCATCTGGCACACATTTCATTCCTACATCTGGTCACTTTAATTATTCAGGTTTCTCAGCACAAAACAAGTTGTCAATATAAAAGGGAGACAAGGGTGTGTATATTTAATCAAAGCAGGCACACAAAAAAATATGCAATTTGAAAAGAATACACAAAACATTTAATTCATACTTACTCCTTTATCTCCTTGGATGGGGAATTACATGCAGGTAAGAATACAGGTGTGTTACTTAATTTGTCCAAGGTACAGGCTGTTCCAATGGCTCGCACTACTAGGCCAGATTCTCCCTCCAGATCAAAACACTGCAAGTAGCCAACCACTGCATTTCCTCTCATTTCAAGTACCTTCAGGCCAATCTTCCTTTGCAGTTCCCCTGTCAAAAAAACCACACACACACACACACATCATTTAAAACAGAATTAATGTAAAATTATTTTGAACTTCAATTTTACCTCAACATTGCACTTAATTATACTAGATGTTAGGCCAATTTAGTGTAGTGGTTAAGGTGCTCGCCTAAAACTCAGGAGAATGTAAGTTCTAGTCTTGTCTTAGACATGAAAGCTGGCTGGGTGACTTTGGGCCAGTCACCAGGAGACTGGGATTTCTAGTCTTGATTTAGACATGAAAGCTGGCTGGGTGGCTTTGGACCAGTCACCAGGAGACTGGGACTTCTAGTTTTGTCTTAGGCATGAAAGCTGGCTGGCTGACTTTGGGCCAGTCACCAGGAGACTGGGATTTCTAGTCTTGATTTAGACATGAAAGCTGGCTGGGTGGCTTTGGGCCAGTCACCAGGAGACTGGGACTTCTAGTCTTGTCTTAGGTATGAAAGCTGGCTGGGTGACTTTGGGCCAGTCACCAGGAGACTGGGATTTCTAGTCTTGATTTAGACATGAAAGCTGGCTGGGTGGCTTTGGGCGAGTCACCAGGAGACTGGGACTTCTAGTTTTGTCTTAGGCATGAAAGCTGGCTGGCTGACTTTGGGCCAGTCACCAGGAGACTGGGATTTCTAGTCTTGATTTAGACATGAAAGCTGGCTGGGTGGCTTTGGGCCAGTCACCAGGAGACTGGGACTTCTAGTCTTGTCTTAGGTATGAAAGCTGGCTGGGTGACTTTGGGCCAGTCACCAGGAGACTGGGATTTCTAGTCTTGATTTAGACATGAAAGCTGGCTGGGTGGCTTTGGGCGAGTCACCAGGAGACTGGGACTTCTAGTTTTGTTTTAAGACATGAAAGCTGGCTGGGTGACTTTGGGCCAATCACCAGGAGACTGGGACTTCTAGTCTTGTTTTAAGACATGAAAGCTGGCTGGGTGACTTTGGGCCAATCACCAGGAGACTGGGACTTCTAGTCTTGTTTTAAGACATGAAAGCTGGCTGGGTGACTTTGGGCCAATCACCAGGAGACTGGGACTTCTAGTCTTGTTTTAAGACATGAAAGCTGGCTGGGTGACTTTGGGCCAGTTCCTTTCTCTCAGTCCAATAATCCATCTCACATGGTTGTTGTTGTGGGGAAAATAGGACCAGAAAAAGAGTATTATGTATGTCTGATGCCTTGAGTTACTTATATAGTAATGAAGGCAGGATAAAAACCGAAGAAAATAATAAAAAATAAAGTAAAATAAAGTAAAATTCTAGGTAAGAGAGAGGAAAGCCTTGCAGACAGTTGTAAAAACCTGATAGCACTCACTTATGACATATTATCTTAGAATTACACGGAAGAATTTTTTTTCCTTAAATCCATGTACAGCAATTGCATTCAGCATAAAAATACTGAAGACAGAGATCCTGTGGGATTTTATTTTGCAAAATACATTGCAAAATACAAACATCCCATTAAAGCTAATTAATTTCAATCACCCACCAAGAAGAGAAAGCACTCTGGAATGTAGAAGAGGTTGAGTTACTTATACAGTAATGAAGGCAGGATAAAAACCAAATAAAATAATAAAAAATAAAGTAAAATAAAGTAAAATTCTAAGTAAGAGAGAGGAAAGTGTTGCAGACAGTTGTAAAAACCTGATATCACTAAAATAAAATGAATGTAAGATACCAATATTTTTTTTTGCTAAAGATAAGGAGTCTCAATCAGTGAACTGACATTTACTATGGAGCCGAGGTGGCGCAGTGGTTAGGGTGCAGTACTGCAGGCCACTTCAGCTGACTGTTATCTGCAGTTCAGCAGTTCAAATCTCACCGGCTCAAGGTTGACTCAAGCCTTCCTTCCTTCGGAGGTGGGTGAAATGAGGACCCAGACTGTGGGGGCAATTTGCTGACTCAATTTGCTAAAAATCTGTAAATCGCTTAGAGAGGGCTGAAAGCTCTATGAAGCGGTATATAAGTCTAATAAATAAATAAATAAATTTGCTAAAAATCTGTAAATCGCTTAGAGAGGGCTGAAAGCTCTATGAAGCGGTATATAAGTCTAATAAATAAATAAATAAATAAATACTATTCAATGGAGACCTTCAGAGACTGGAGGAGGCACCTGCCCTCCCGCCAAAACATTTTAGCAAATCCTGCACTGAGCAGGAGACTGATCTAGCTCGGAAGTGGAGAACTATGATGTCAGGATATTAAATTTAATAGCTGGAAGAGCAAAGTGTGCCATAGTCCAGAACACACAATCATACTCGTTGAGTTGGAGAGTGTTGACTCATGCAAGAGGCCATCTGCACTATGATTGGTTGCTCTGGGCATAGTCCTTTTTCCCGCCTTTTTCTTCTGTGGGCTCGATCTGCAGATTAATTTACCTCACAATATTCTGGGGTTCCTGGCTATCTTGTCTGGTGTAAATATGAATGTTAACTACATTTATTGTATAAACTACAAGTTCGTGTCAGTGTCACTCAGTGGTGAAATTCAATTTTTTTTTTACTACCGCTTCTGTGGGCGTGGCTTGGCGTTGCTTGGCGGATGTGGCTTGGTGGGCGTGGCAGGAGAAGGATACTGCAAAATCTCCATTGCCCTCCCCACTATGGGGTCAGCCAGAGGTGGTATTTGCTGGTTCTCCGAACTACTCAAATTTCCGCTACCGGTTCTCCGGAACCTGCTCAGTGGCGCAGTGGTTAGGGTGCAGTACTGCAGGCCACTTCAGCTGACTGTTATCTGCAGTTCAGCAGTTCAAATCTCACCGGCTCAAGGTTGACTCAAGCCTTCCTTCCTTCGGAGGTGGGTGAAATGAGGACCCAGACTGTGGGGGCAATTTGCTGACTCAATTTGCTAAAATCTGTAAATCGCTTAGAGAGGGCTGAAAGCTCTATGAAGCGGTATATAAGTCTAATAAATAAATAAATAAATTTGCTAAAAATCTGTAAATCGCTTAGAGAGGGCTGAAAGCTCTATGAAGCGGTATATAAGTCTAATAAATAAATAAATAAATAAATACTATTCAATGGAGACCTTCAGAGACTGGAGGAGGCACCTGCCCTCCCGCCAAAACATTTTAGCAAATCCTGCACTGAGCAGGAGACTGATCTAGCTCGGAAGTGGAGAACTATGATGTCAGGATATTAAATTTAATAGCTGGAAGAGCAAAGTGTGCCATAGTCCAGAACACACAATCATACTCGTTGAGTTGGAGAGTGTTGACTCATGCAAGAGGCCATCTGCACTATGATTGGTTGCTCTGGGCATAGTCCTTTTTCCCGCCTTTTTCTTCTGTGGGCTCGATCTGCAGATTAATTTACCTCACAATATTCTGGGGTTCCTGGCTATCTTGTCTGGTGTAAATATGAATGTTAACTACATTTATTTGTATAAAACTACAAGTTCGTGTCAGTGTCACTCAGTGGTGAAATTCAATTTTTTTTTTTACTACCGCTTCTGTGGGCGTTGCTTGGCGTTGCTTGGCGGATGTGGCTTGGTGGGCGTGGCAGGAGAAGGATACTGCAAAATCTCCATTGCCCTCCCCACTATGGGGTCAGCCAGAGGTGGTATTTGCTGGTTCTCCGAACTACTCAAATTTCCGCTACCGGTTCTCCGGAACCTGCTCAGTGGCGCAGTGGTTAGGGTGCAGTACTGCAGGCCACTTCAGCTGACTGCTAACTGCAGTTCGGCGGTTCAAATCTCACCGGCTCAAGGTTGACTCAGCCTTCCATCCTTCCAAGGTGGGTGAAATGAGGACCCAGACTCTGGGGGCGATATGCTGACTCTGTAAACCGCTTAGAGAGGGCTGAAAGCCCTATGAAGCGGTATATCAGTCTAACTGCTATTGCTATTGCTAATTTCACCCCTGGTGTCTCTGGCCTCATTTGGACCCTTGCTACATAATTCCTTGATATATTTTCAGCCCCTTTACGGCTTGTGGACTTCCACTCCCAGAATTCCTGAGCCAGCACGTGGTTTTGCATATGCTACTTTAACTGAGTGTAATTTATTCTGTGGCATTTTCATGTTTATTTGTGCAATGATTCTAGGTATTCAGTTACATCCATTCCCCCCCCCCCCCCAATTCTTATAACCTTAAAAAAAATTTTTTTGCTAAAATTTGAATCCATATAATTCTGGGACATATTTTTAAAATAAACAAACCCTGTAGATCCTGGTAACTCAATGATTCCTATCTTAGAACTATGGACTGGATTAGCTTCCAATTGGATGAAAAAGAATCCATAAATTTAATGGCCGGAGCTCAGTTATTCACACACTCAGCGCCTAAATTTATCACCCTGAGATGTACATTTACATAGTTCAACAATACAAAGAGACCTTTGAAATTCCAACATGCCAGAGATTACGTGGCTGCTTTATAACTTTAACTACAGTTTCAGATCAGACTCGAAATCACCACCCTCTGTTTGTAAATTATTGTTGGGATAAAGTTATATGTTAACAGGTAAAATGCTCACCAATTACTTCTTTGGGCAATTTTTCTGTGGGCAGATTCTTAGCTAGAAATGTAAAAGCAATTTCATTGCCTTTACAACATCCATTATGCCAATATACAGTATGCCAACAAAACATTGTCTCTTTCTTTTTAAGGACACAGTAAGTTTATCTTGGCCAGTTAGTTACAACTAACTAATTAATTTATACAAGGTATAAATTAAATAATACAAACTAGTCATTAAAGGTAAAGATTCCCCTCACACATATGTGCTAGCCGTTCCCGACTCTAGGGGGCGGTGCTCATCTCCGTTTCAAAGCCGAAGAGCCAGCGCTGTCCAAGACGTCTCCGTGGTCATGTGGCCGGCATGACTAAACACTGAAGGCGCACAGAATGCTGTTACCTTCCCACCAAAGGTGGTTCGTATTTTTCTACTAGCATTTTTACCTGCTTTCGAACAGCTAGGTTGACAGAAGCTGGGACAAATAGTGGGAGCTCACTCCATTACACGGCGCTAGGGATTCGAACCACCGAACTGCCGACTTCGATCTACAAGCTCAGCGTCTTAGCCACTGAGCCACCATGTCCCAGTCATTAAACTAGTCATTAAAATGCACAATAATGCAAAACAGTTCTTACTTGTACCCCAATTTTTTTTTTAAAAAAAACTAAAATTACCTGACATTAAGGAAATAAGTCTTTGCCTGGCTTCATTTGATGCTCTTGGTGTACGAATTCGGTCTATCCATTGATATTCTGGATCTTCATTAACCACAAGTTCTTCTACAAATCCATGAATAATTACAGCTTTATAGCATTTCGGAATAGACGTAGCTGTTAAAAATAAGGTATGACTTATATTTAATCAATGAAAATAATTTATGGAGATGCTGTAATTTTGATTCAAGGGAGCCCCACATTCCCAATAAATATATATTAACAATGATACGTAAATATATTAAACAGAAAATAATTATGTTGCATTGTTGCGAAGTTGTGCACCTCTGCCAAACAGAGTGGTTGGAGCAGAAGGCAACTAAGGTAGAGAAATTGACCAGGCTGTCAGTTTGACACCCCTGAGGTAGAGAGTATTCAGAAGATGATCTCAGAATGAGAACAAAAGTTGAATCGAAAGTAATCTCACTACGAGCAAAGACAGTTGTGACAAACGAGAGAGGACCCAATAAGATAAAAGCCAGCTAGGGAATTCTGGGAGTTGAAGTCCACACGTTTTAAAATTGGCAAGATAGCGAAACCCTGCAATTACCAGTCAATTCTGGCAATTGTGCACTAATAAGAATGATAAAAAAAAATGAGGAATCTGGTTGGAAACATCCAAAGAACACCCAAAGACTCTTCATCTTAAGTGGTCTGAATTGGTTCGTTGGTTCTTTCATTTTTCATATACAAATAAAAATGTGTTTTTCAACTTACTGCAGAAAAACTTTACTCCACACGACGATTGTCTAAAGCGGTTCAAATCATTAAAAAGGTCTACCTTCACCATCACATTGATCTCCCCACGTATACCTGGATGTGAAAATAAAAGCAACAGGATGAGAATTTACGTCAGAACACAAAAGTCTGACCATC
This sequence comes from Thamnophis elegans, assembly GCF_009769535.1. NCBI lineage: Eukaryota > Metazoa > Chordata > Lepidosauria > Squamata > Natricidae > Thamnophis > Thamnophis elegans. The sequence continues at coordinate 8,682,695 of NC_045547.1, forward strand.
CAAGTTACCTGATTGAAGCCTTATCATTGTAATCTAAACCCTAACACAGATACAATTTCAAACAGAAAATAAGCTTCTAAAAATGGAATACAGGTAATCGTCGACTTACGACTATAATGGAGTGTGACCATTATGAGTTGTAAAGCAGGTCATCTATGCAGGTCAACTAAGCTGATTTTATGACCCTTTTTGTGGTGGTTGTTAAGCGAACCTGGCAGTCATTAAGCAAACCTATTGCCATGGTGACACAGTGGTTAGAATCTAATATTGCAGGTCTAAGTCTGCCCGCAGACTGAAGTTCGAGTCTGACTGGTTCAAGGTTGACTCAGCCTTCCATCTTTCTGAGGTCGGTAAAACGAGAACCCAGATTGTTGGGGGCAAAATGCTGAGAGAGGGCCACAAAGCACTACGGAGCAGTATATGTCTAAGTACTATTGCTAATGTTTGTTATGGGGCATTTTTGCCAAAAACTGGACCCTGTCAAGGAATTTTTTTTACTGGCACAGCCTTTTCTGCAATGGTTCCAAACCTCTACAACAGCGATGGTGAATTGTTTTTGGCTCGCATGCCATAAAGGGGGGGGGGAGTGCAGGGGGCTCATGCGCGGGCATGCCGCACCCATAATGCGATGCGTGATACACACCCCACTGCACATGCGCGCATGAGAGGTGCTCCCCCCCATTTTTGGCAGGCTTTTTTCACCCTCCCCAGGCTCTGGAGGCTTTATAGGAGCCTGGAGAGGGCGAAAAAAGCCTCCCCCCCCACAGAGACCCTCTGGAGGCTTCAGGGACCTTCAGGATGCTTCCCTGAAGCTTCCGAAGGGCAAATAAACGACCATACGAGCAAACTGGAAGTTCCGGTTTGTTCGTAGGGTCCTTTTTAGTCCTCCAGAGGCTTCAAGGAAGCCTCCTGAAGGTCCCTGAAGCCTCCGGAGGGCTTAAACTGACCCTACGAGCAAACCGGAACGCGGTTCCCGAACTTCTGGCTTGCCCATAGGGCCGGTTTTTTGAGATCCAAAGGCTTCAGGGAAGCTCCTGAAGCCTCCGGAAGGCCTCCGGGGAGGGGCAGGGGAGGCTCTTTTCACCCTTCCCAGGCTCCTATAAAGGCTCTGAAATCTGGGGAGAGTGAAAAATGCCTTTAAAGAAGGCTGAACTTAGCTGGCCAGCGTGCGTATGCGCGCTGGCCAGCTGACAGGGCAACGCCTCGCGTGCCCTGACAAATGGCTCCGCGTGCCACCTGTGGCAAGCGTGCCATAGGTTCGCCATCCCAGCTCTAGAACATCTAGTCCCTTGAGGTGAGGTCCTCCCCATCCTCTTAGCCCCGTGATGGCAAACCTATGGCACGCAGGGCATCTCTGTGGGCACGTGTGCTGTCACCAGCTGCTCTTTGGGTTTCTGGCATGTGCATGTGTGCCGGCCAGTTGGGTCTTTGTGCGCGCTGGAGCACTGGAAACCCAAACACCATCTGGCCAGTGCGTACGCCTTCCGGTCTGGGCTCTTCAGTGCCAAAAAGATTCACCATCACTGCCTTTTGCCTATCAAAAGAACCTCCCATTCTGAAGGGGATTAGTAAAGTAGGAGAAGATCCCACCTCCGCTGCATTTATGCTTTAGTCCTTTTTCTCCAGTCTGTTGTAATTTTACTGTTTTATCTTTTCACGCTTAATTTGCAATGTTCAAATTGTTTTATGCTGTCATTTTATGACATTGTAAGCTCCACAGAGGTGCTTGATAGTGAGATGAGTGGCCTATAATTTAATACAGACAAACGAAGGCTGAACATTAAAGTTTCTTGGAAACAAATTATCCTGGAAATACAAGGCCCTATTAAGTGAAGAACTGGGAGTACAGCAGGAACTTTATTCTAGCTCCAGGAGAAACCCCAAACACTGTGCTTTAAATCTCCTTCCTCTATTGTGTTTTCTCACCAGTGTTTGAACTTCAGACTCATGAAACATAAGAAGGAGTCAATGGGTCCATCAGGAAGCTGGCTGGGGGACAACATCTTTAGTGACCCTATGTTCTGTCCTGCAAATTCTGGAAAGGATTGAGCTCATACCGTAACTTTCATCTGATACTACATGAGGAAATTGACACAGCATGCATCCATAAATACATTCTTAAAAGCAAGTCTTTGGAAAAAGAAAGAGGCATTTTAAAGAACGCAGTTTGAATTTTTAAGAACCCAAGAATGAAGAAAAATCAGTTTTTGGTCTGAATTCTCATTCACACGATCAGTCTTTTCCTGCTAATCTTATTGATGTCTTTACAAAAGAAACATGCAGGACAATTATAAATGAAATCTCTTTAGGAAAGATCAAAATGTTAAAATAACAATACCTGCAGCAGGTAGAAAAAGAACTAAAGGGAAATGTCTTTTTTCATACAGAGAACTATACAAATATTTCTCTCCCTTCACCATTCCCATTTCTAATGATGCCAACAATGATTATGCAAGCTTTGTCTAATAAAAATACAGGTAGTCCTTCAGTCACTTATCAACTGTCTGAAGCTATGATGGTTGTAAATGGTATTTACAACCCAGTACTGAATTATGAAAAGGGCGCGGTGACTCAGTGGCTAAGACGCTGAGCTTGTCGATCAGAAAGGTCAGCAGTTTGGCGGTTCAAATCCCTAGCACCATGTAACTGAGTGAGCTCCTGTTACTGGTCCCAGCTTCTGCCAACCTAGCAGTTCAAAAGCATGTAAAAATGCAAGTGGAAAAATAGGGATCACCTTTTGTTGGGAAGGTAACAGCGTTCTATGCACCTTTGACGTTTTGTCGTGCCGGCCACATAGCAATAGCAATAGCAGTTAGACTTATGTACCGCTTCATAGGGCTTTCAGCCCTCTCTAAGCGGTTTACAGCATATTGCCCCCAACAACAATCCGGGTCCTCATTTTACCCACCTCGGAAGGATGGAAGGCTGAGTCAACCCTGAGCTGGTGAGATTTGAACAGCAGAACTGCAGAACTGCAGTCAGCTGAAGTAACCTGCAGTGCTGCATTTAACCACTGCGCCACCTCGGCTCACATGACCACAGAGACAATTTTTGGAGAGCGCTGGCTCTTCGGCTTTGAAACAGAGTTGAGCACTGCACCCTAGAGTGGTGCGAGGGGAACCATTACCTTTACCTTTACTGAATTCTGACTGCTGTCTCCTCCAGTTACCTGTTTACATTTTGAGTGTTTGGCAACCAGCCTCTATTTATGCTTGTGACTGACTGCAATTTACCATGTTTTTGTAGAGAGCTAGCATTTATTTCTCTTTTTTTAGCAAAAACTTGTTTTTAGCAAAAGAAATCAGTTTGTAGTAAACAATCGCTTTACTTAATGACCATGGCATTGGTTTAATGACTGCAGATCCACTTAACAACCGTGGTGATTCACTTACAAACCCTGGGGAAAAAAAGTCCTAAAATCAAGTTGGTGACGTGATGACCCACTTTAAGACCTTCATGGCTTATGACAAGGAGCAGGCTCCATTAGGGTTGTAAACCGAGGACTACCTGCATAACGATTGAGAATCTCACCGTGTATGGTGTCGTAAATTGGAAACCAGCCCGAAATAACTGTAGCTGCTTCACTGTAGAGAAGAGGATCGATATCAATGTAGACTTTCCCAATAGCATCGTTAGCACTGTAAGTATCGTGATCAAGGACGGTTATCTGGAGAGGCTCATCCTGCAGATCTTCATCATCCACCTAGAAAACGGAAGAAATAGAACGAAGCTTCAACATTTTACCGAACGGAGCCATTTGCGAAGTAAAAAGGGTGCCGAGTTCCATTTATAATTTGTCTAAACAGGTAATATCCAATTCTGCTTTCCGCTTATTCATACAATGCGCAGTTTAACTGCACAAAACCACAGGGAGATTAGTCGGGCTGGTGTTTAGTCATGTTTGAATGGGTCCCACGTCACAAGGTCATGCATAAATGCTAATGCAAGCTATTTTCTTGCACTCAAGAATACAGCTTTGACCTAAGCAGGGAGCTTAAAACAACGGGTCGATGTTCAGTTCAAACAGGATCTTTCTATCAGAAGCAACTGAAATCAAGAACTGGAATAGGCTCGAAATCCCAACTGATGCTGTTGCATTAATTATGTGGCACAGCCTAGTTGGCAGTACAAAACAGGAGCATTTGAATGAAGTTGTTCCAAGCTCTATAAGCTGCTGGCAAGCTGAAAACAATAGTAAATGCATCTGGTCACTTCTTACAATCATGCCAGTAAACCCGGAGGTTTAGGGGAAGGATATGATTAACCCTGCGGCTTCTTCACACGAACTCTAAATTAATCTTCTCACAACCTTTTGCTCTTCTGAGATATAAGAGCAAGACTCACCCTCCCCAATGGGTAGGCTCACTGCTGAACCAAATCATTGCAAAGTACTCTATATCATGCCCCGTTTTTCCAACGGATAACAATTTCTACAAAATGCACCTGGGTAGGAATTTCGAAGATGAAAAGTTAACCTTTTTATAAATACGAATTTCCTCTCGTTTATATTCCTCCACATCCTGTTTCTTTTCCTTCACAAATGTATTTTTTTTTAACCTGTCATACATTTCCAAAATGTTTTTTCTTTATCAGAGTGACATTTCCAAACATGGCAAGGAAATTAAGATGTAAAACATTTAGAGGTACGCCTGAACAACAGAAATTGGTTTTGTTTCAGACCCCAAATGAATACAGAGGTTCTGCCCAACTGTTCCAGGAAAAGTGTAATCTGGTAAAAACCGAACCACATAACAGCTGGTTCTTCCAGATTTTGGCAGACAACATCTGGAGAAGCTGAGTAGGCCAAGGGTGGCATCACCTCACTCCTTTCTCCACATCTCTATATGATCTCTGTGTGGTATCCGGTCCACTGAATTTTCAATGTTTTTTACTCTCTCTACCTCCAATTATGGTGCCAACTAAGGGGAGGGAAGGAGAGAAAGGCAAGGCCTAGCCAAACTCTAAATGGAAAGTCTGAAAGCCAATGACATCAGAGGCAGCAACTTTGCAACTGGCCTTTCTCCACAATTTCCCCAGGGTCTTCTTTTCTCTATGGCCACTGTCCCAAAGGTGCTTTTTTTTTTTTTTTCAAAAGGCAACTGGACTTACCGTATTTTCACGACCAAAAGCCGCACCGGATTATAAGCCGCAGTATCAATTAACGTTAATTTTTCAAACTTTTTCCATATATAAAGCGCACCGGGTTATAAGCCGCACGTTTCCCGACGCTTCTGGACATCTGTTGCAGTCGCGAGGAGCGGAGAAGAGCGCGAAGGCTCTTGGCGCTCCAGGAAGCCGCGAAAGCAGCTGGGAGAGGCGCACGGCTTGGTTTATCCTCCCTGGACGTCGCAGCAGCAGCCCCAAGCACACCGATCTCTGTGTTTTTCACATCGGGGCATGCTGCAAGAGAGAGTGAGTGAAGACCTTTCCGGATTGCTGGTGGTGGAGGTGCGGGCCCGTCGCCCTGTGCTCAGCAAAAAAAGTCCGGGGGAGTCCTTTGCGCTGGCTGGAAAAGATCTTCACTCTTCACTCATTCCCTCTTGCAGCACACCCCGATGTGAAAAACACTGAGATCGGTGAGTTTGGGGCTGCTACTGCGACATCCAGGGAGGAGAAACCAAGCCGTACGCCTCTCCCAGCTGCTTTCGCGGCTTCCTGGAGCGCCAAGAACCTTCGCGCTCTTCTCCACACTCTTCTCGGCTCCTCACAACTGCAATAGACGTCCAGAAGCGGCAGGGGCTATCGAGCTGGAAATCCAATCCCCATTAGCCCCAAAAGCCGCTTCTGGACATCTATTGCAGTCGCGAGGAGCAGAGAAGAGCGCAAAGGTTCTTGGCGCTCCAGGAAGCCGCGAAAGCAGCTGGGAGAGGCGCACGGCTTGGTTTATCCTCCCTGGACGTCGCAGCAGCAGCCCCAAGCGCACCGATCTCTGTGTTTTTCGCATCGGGGCATGCTCTTGCAGCACACCCCGATGCGAAAAACACTGAGATCGGTGAGTTTGGGGCTGCTACTGCGACATCCAGGGAGGAGAAACCAAACCGCGCACCTCTCCCGCTTCCCGGAGCGCCAAGAACCTTCGCGCTCTTCTCCACACTCTCCTCGGCTCCTCACAACTGCAATAGACGTCCAGAAGCGGCAGGGGCTATCGAGCTGGAAATCCAATCCCCATTAGCCCCAAAAGCCGCTTCTGGACATCTATTGCAGTCGCGAGGAGCGGAGAAGAGCGCGAAGGTTCTTGGCGCTCCAGGAAGCCGCGAAAGCAGCTGGGAGATCTTTTTCCATATATAAAGCGCACCGGGTTATAAGCCGCACTGCCGGTTTTGGATCAAATTTTAGGATTTTCAGTGCGGCTTATAGTCGTGAAAATACGGTACTTTGTTTTTCTTTGAAGACGTTTTGCTTCTCATCCAAGAAACTTCTTCAGTTCCGACCATCAGAACTGCCAGAATTGAACTGAATAAGTTTCTTGGATGAGAAAGCGAAACGTTTTCAAGAACAACCGTAAGAAAGTCCAGCTGCCTTTTGAAAAAGCTCCTTTGGGGCAACCATGACCTGGATGACTGAGACTCTCCAGAGACATTTAGTCACTGTCAAATCCTCATCCTCACTTGACTTTATGTGCAGAATAAGAGGGAGAAAAAAAGGGCCTGAGATAGGAGGAGGAGGACAGGGCCCTCTTGAAGTCAAGGACATCATCCAACCAGCCTACCAGCTCCATCTTCCCTGTCTCTTTCTTTTCATATTTTTTTTTCTTAACCACTTCAACAGATCTTCCTCCTGTTTTCTCACACACACACCCTCCATGCCTCAATGTGCATATTTGGTCCAGAAAAAGCACCAGAAATGGAGCGGCTTAAGACATAGCTAAAATATCATAGTATTTGGACCATAAGAAAGGCTGAGCGCCAAAGAATTAAGGCCTTTGAACTCTGGGGCTGGAGAAGACTCCTACGAGTCCCTTGGACTGCAAGGCGATCAAACCAGTCAGTCCTAGAGGAGATCAATCCTGACTGCTCTTTAGAAGGCCAGATCCTATAAGTGAAACTCAAAAAATTTGGCCACTTAATGAGAAGGAAGGACTCACTGGAGAAGAGCCTCATGCTGGGAAAAAAGGAGGGCAAAAGAAGGGGCCAACAGAGAATGAGGTGGCTGGATGGAGTCACCGAAGCAGTCAGCGTGAGCTTCAATGGGTTCCAGAGGATGGTAGAGGACAGGAAGGCCTGGAGGAACATTGTCTATGGGGTTGCGATGGATCGGACACGACTTTGCAACTAACAACAACAATTTCACCCAGCTTGCATAATTCTCTTGAGAAGAATCAGGATATTGGGCTTGCTGATATTGATACATATTCAGAAACAAATCACACAAACACACAAAATTGGGTTTGCCAGACTCACAATTAATAATTAATTTTTCCTTGGAGCCTATCAATAAATTCTGTCTATTAGGATGCGTGCTTGTGTATCCCCGTGTCTATTTACCTCAAATTTAAACCACTCCGAGTTCCACTGAGGGTTGAGAGATTTGGGATAGACATCTGTCTTAAATGTAGTGTTTGCGAACTTTACCTGAAAAATATGAAAACATATGGAAAAATTAATAACAAAAACATTTTTGTCTTTGCATTTTATTCCATTTACAATATTTCTTAATATTGTGCAGGGCTTTTCAAGAACCTAATTTCTGAATTTCTGAATGGACCAAGTCATTATTAATATAGTTTTCTTAAAAAAATAAAAAAATAACTATTTCTTCATTATTGCATACACTGCGATCTTCTGGTCTCATCTGTTTATCATTAAATTTACTCCTATAGAAATATAGCCTTATCAAACCACGCCTTAAAGATAATGTTAATATCAACAATATAGGAGTATCCTTACAGTTTGTTTTCACATGTAAGCGTCTTAAGTAACTAAATGTCTCAGTTCAGTTTGGCCTAATGGTTCAGGTAATAGGCTACAAGCAAGTGCAGACAGTCCTCGGTTTACAACAGTTAGTTTAGTGACCATTCAAAGTTACGACGGCACTAAAAAATGTGACTCAGGACCATTTTACACAGTTATGACCTTTGTAGTATCCCCATGACCCTGTGATCAAAATTCAGGCGCTTGGCAACAGACTCATATTTACGACGGTTGCAGTGTCCCAGGGGTCATGCGATTACCTTTTGCGACCTTCCGACAAGCAAAGTCAATGGGGAAGCCAGATTTACTTAACCACTGTATTACTAATTTAACAACAGCTGTGATTCACTTAACAACTGTGGCGAGAAAGGCAAAACTCACTTAACAAATGACTCGCTTTGCAACAGAAATGTTGGGCTCAACATCTGGCCGTTAAGTCGAGGATTACCTGTACACACTGCCTGGAAGGTCAGCGCTTAATTTTGAACCAGCAAAACCCTTCCTAAGACCTGGTCAATATAATAAGTGAATCAGGAAAAGGTCGCAACCACACAAATTACAGGACAGAGCAAAGGTTGAAAAAAAAAGTCAACAAATTACTGTAGGAATTCAGATGAAAAATCCCTAAGGCATGAGACAACTCCTTAGCCATCTCAAATATTACTGCAAAAGTGTTCAGATGGAAAATCACTAAGCCATCCCTAGCCATCGCAAGGCAGGAAATGCGACATTTTTGGATATTCAGAAGGTAGCAAGTCAAAAGACTGCAAATAACATTTTTCGTTGAAGGATTCCCAAATCCCAGAGACGCTAGCTTGGGTACATTCAGATTTAACTTAGGGTAATGAGAACACATCCAACTGGAGTCACTGTTTATGTAGTGGCTGGCTATATAAATTATGTATGTATGTATGTATGTATGTATGTATGTATGTATGTATGTGCTGGTCTTGTTGTATTAGGGTTTTTTCCCATGTAAGATTGAGATTGTTTTGGCAATGTTTCGGCGAGGTCTCACTCACCATACCAGCCTGAAGATGGCGAGTGAGACCTCGCCGAAACGTTGCCAAGACAATCTCAATCTTACACAGGAAAAGACCCGAATACAAGACGACCAATACATACATACATACATACATACATACATACATACATACATACATGCATACACACACACACACATGAATGTGTGTGTGTGTGTTTGTGTCTGTTTGTGTGTATGTTCCAGCATTATTCTGGAATGCTTCAAGCAATTTCAACCAAGCTTGGTACACAAATGACTTACTCTCTGGAAAAAAATACTATAGGGGTAAGAAACCCCTGGCACCCCTCGGGATGTGTGTTCTGTTAAGATACAGCCTGTTGTGCCTTAAAATGGCTTTTACTGTACTGCCTTAAAATGGCTTTTACTGTACATCTCTGTGGAGTTGCCATGGTAATGGTTTCACAGTACTCCACAAAGGAACTCCCTCTGGTAAGGGGGAAAATCCAACATTAGAAATTATGTTTGGTCCGGATATTTCCCCCCTATAAATAAATACCTGAATACGCCGGATTATCAGCTAGTAAATAAATAAAATCCCAGCGACCCACTGCCATCGCCTTGGCAAATTGAATTTCAATGGAGAGGAAAGGACAGCTAATGTTATATCAGAAAAAAATAACTAATTAATTTGGATTGGTCCGATCAAAAATTGTCGGTGGAGAGTAGCTGGAAGGAATGCCGTTTGAAAAGGAAAAAAAAAAGACAGTTAAGTTGATCAACCAGGGTTTCTTCGAATAAATTATGAAATCTAAATTGCAAATCCATAGCTTAAATTTAATTCAATATATTACCAGAGAATTTTCATTCTTGCTGTAGTAGCACCTAACCCACCAAAGAAAAAAACCGAAAAAATATTTATTTATTTATTTATTACTATATACCGCTTCATAGGGCTTAGCCCTCTCTAAGCAGTTTACAAATTTTTTAGCAAATTGAGTCAGCACATCGCCCCCACAGTCTGGGTCCTCATTTTACCCACCTCGGAAGGATGGAAGGCTGAGTCGACCTTGAGCCGGTTAAGATTTGAACCGCTGAACTGCAGATAACCGTCAGCTGAAGTGGCCTGCAGTACTGCACCCTAACCACTGCGCCACCTCGGCTCTAAACAATCTGATAGGTTGACCCAAAAGGCTAAGCAATCAATTATTGTTTTGAAATCATAATAACTGGCCCCTTGACGACATACTTGAGCCCAAATTCAAACAAATCACATTCTGTCTTAACAAACAGATCCCGGAGTCTTAAGAACGTCAAACACGTTGTTATGTATACATACTGGGAGTATTTTTTTTGCGTTGCCACATTGCCTAAATTGGAGATTTGCTAATGCTTGATTTTGTTAAGTTCAACAAAAGCTCTAGATTCAGCCTACTAACAGTGCCTCGCCGAAAGACAATTGAAAGTAGGAGAGGATTGTGTTTACAAGGAGGCAAACAGGGATAACTGTTTTAGGTACGAGGAAAGATTTCTTATAACATATAATATGAACAGTGAACATTAGTTAATGGGCACAAGAAACGGACTGAATTTGTGAGGCGAAAGTTTTGATTAACTATTGAAAGACGGGGCGTACTGCTATGCCTAGGGGCGCGCATACTGTACAACCAGATTCTGTACACTCTTCTAAAGCCAAGTGCAGGTGGTCCTCATCTTACAACAGTTCATTTAGTGACCCTTTCGAAGTTACAACGGCACTTAAGGGACTCATGACTGGTTTTCATGCTTATCTTCCCCATGGTCCGTGATTAAAATCCAGTTGCTTGGCAAAACTGATTTGTATTTATGACGGCTGTAGTGTCATATCATCCCCTTTTTCCGACCTTCTGACACGAAAAGTCAATGGAGAAGCTAGATTTGCTTAACAACCATCTGATTAACTTAACACTGCAGCGATTCACTTAACAACCGTGTGACTAACTTAACAACGGTGGCAAGAAAGATCGTAAAGCAGGGTGAAACGCGCTTTAACAAGCATGACGAGCAACAGAAATGCTGGGCTCAATTGTAGTCATAAGTCGAGGACCTTCCCATAATTGCATATATCGTGTTTCCCCCAAAATAAGACAGGGTCTTATTTCTTTTGATTTCCCCCCCCCCCCCCGAAATAAGGGCTTGGTCTTATTTTTGGGCAGGTCTTATTATTTTTATGGTGCAGGAGGCGGGTGAGCGTGGTCACCTCATGGCTGCTGCTATGTTGCAATATTTTCGGAGAGGGATTATTTTAGTGCATGTACTCAAAAGCCCAATTGGGCTTGTTATCTGGGGAGGGCTTATTTCCAGGGAAACAGGGTAGTACTGCAGAGTGAAATACAGGAAAATCTGAAGTAAGACGATCATTTGTGAAAACACAAACTCCTACAATCTCCCATTACACAGCCTGATCAACATGCCTGTGAATGGTTTCTGTTTTGCTTTTGTTGACAGCCTGACCAACATATTTGTGGGAGGGTTTTCGGAGTTCAAATGCCATTATACAGGACGAAGGGTTCCGAGGCAGCATAATAATTCCCCGGATGATTCTGGACCAGATTTAGTTTTGAAACTGTAAGAAGGTCCGATATGCTGACCCAAGAGGACTCGGAGTTCATGTCGATGACACCCTCTGGTCATCACAGATGGCTCTCTTCAATCTTCCTTTTAACGCTCTCTTTGTATAGCTGACTAAACACCACTGTTTTCCATCAAATTCAAACAGGCTGATTTAAGAATAGCGATCTGTTCTGAATGTCTTGCTAAGCAACACGCAAAAGTAAAATATATTCTTATTTCGATTCTGGAAACGGTGGCTGATCTGGTTCAGATGATCTGCACACTCCTATATTTTTCGGAGTATAAGATGCACCGGAGTATAAGACGCACCTTAGATTTTTGGGGAATTCTGACTACCAGGTATTCATCTGGCTAATCCTTAGCCTGGTCAGCTTCAGCACATTAGTTCACTGGCTGGTTTTGAGGTTGGGGATGATGGGGGGCTGTGCTTCTAAAGCACAGCTGATTGTTGGAGGGAGCGGCAATTAGAAAAGCAGGCAAAGCAGGGAAGATCGCTTAGCTCGTCTTTGGGCTGAAAAACGGCTTCAAAAGCACAGCTGATCCTGGGAGGGAGCTCCAGTAACTGAAGCAGACAAAGCGGGGAAGACATAAGAGAAGTCGGCAGCTGTTCCGGATTGCCATTTTGGGCACTGCGCGTCGAGCATTTGGAGGCTGAAAACGCAGCACGCGGAGCCCAAAAACACAAGCCATTGTTGGTGGCAATCTCTGCAGCCAGGAAGGGGACTCGCAGAGGCCGAAGGGTAGGGGCCAGCAGGTGTGGGGGGCTACATTTGGAGTATAAGACAGGTTCAAATTTTCAGCCTCTCTTAGGAAAGGAAAAAGTGTGTCTTATACTCCGAAAAATACGGTAAATAACTGAACTTGGTTAAAGAGCAATAAGGATTGGACAACACATGTGATATTGTTAATCAGGTTAGGCTTAAAGCAGGGGTGTCCAACCTTGGCCAGAACTTTTAAGACCTATGGACTACAACTCCCAGCATTCACCAGCAAACATGGCTGGCTAGAGAATTCTGAGAGTTAAAGACCACAAGTGGCCAAGGTTGAGCACTCCTGGCCAAATACACTGTTATGAAATATCTTTGCTCAAAAAAAACTTGTCAAAAGCTGACAAAGCCAGGTCACGGTTTGGTTATCTCAGATAAGGAGCAAATAGGTCAGCTGACATACTAGCGCTGTCCTCACGTGACCCGAATCCAGTCATTCTGAACAAAGTCCCAGGAAAGTTTATGGCAGTGCTTCTCAACCCTGGCAATTTCAAGAGGACTGGACTTCAACTCCTAGAATTCTGGGAGTTGAAGTCCAGACCTCTTGAAGTTGCCAGGGTTGAGAAATACAGGTTTATGGTGTCCTCCTAAATGGGTCAAAACGCCAGAGGTGGGTCCAGCATGTTTCTGCCAGTGACTTCCCACCTCCACGGGTCTGTGGGTGGATGCATTTGTGAAAATAGTAATAATTTTTTAAAAAAATCTAGAGGTAGATCAAGTGGAACGGCTCCATTTTATAAGGCCACTCTAGGCTTTTGTCACTCTGTCCTCTGCATTCATGTGCCAAGAGTGCGTGTCATCCATAAATTAAGCCTTCCTTCCAGGAGTAAGCAGTTAGACTTATATACCGCTTCATAGGGCTTTCAGCCCTCTCTAAGCGGTTTACAGAGTCAGCATATCGCCCCCACAATCTGGGTCCTCATTTTACCCACCTCGGAAGGATGGAAGGCTGAGTCAACCCTGAGCCGGTGAGATTTGAACCGCTGAACTAGCAGTCAGCTGAAGTGGCCTGCAGTACTGCACTCTACCCACTGCGCCACCTCAGTCAACATGTCATGTAAATGCAACCGTTGAGTTTCCATGCTCAAACAATAATGAGGAAAAATTACTCCTAGGCTCCTAATTACATTTTTCTACCTTTCCTTTTCCTTACCTTGCCCACCAGACATCTCCAATCTCTAGGACAGGGAAGGCTAACCTTTTATGGCACCATGTGCCAACCTGCGTGCCGGAAATGGCACACAAAATAATCCCGCCTGGAACGCACGGCCTTGCTGGCCTTCACGCGCACGGGAGCACCGAAACACGGAAGACCAGTGTTCCATTGCACATACGCTTGCCAGCACCCAAAGCTCCGGTTTCTGGCACGTGTACATGCTCAACGAACAGCTGGCCGTTGCGCAGGCACGTGCTGGAAACCCGGAGGTTTGGGTGCCACTATGTGCATGCATGACAAAACGCTGCTCTTCCGGGTGGCGCAGTGGTTAAATGCAGCACTGCAGGCTACTTCAGCTGACTGCAGTTCTGCAGTTCGGCTGTTCAAATCTCACCGGCTCAGGGTTGACTCAGCCTTCCATCCTTCCGAGGTGGGTAAAATGAGGACCCGGATTGTTGTTGGGGGCAATATGCTGACTCTGTAAACTGCTTAGAGAGGGCTGAAAGCCCTATGAAGCGGTATATAAGTCTAACTGCTATTGCTATTGCTATTGCTAACTCCCGTGCGTGCAAAGGCCAGCTGGCCAGCACGCATGCAGCCACAGGAACGCGGCAGAGTAGCCAGCGAAGCCATGCATCCTATGTGGGATTGGCCCTGTATGCTGCTTCCAGCACGCATTCCATAGCACGCTGTGCCAACACAGCTCTAGGGTGTGTAAAAATTAAAGCAAACAAAAACCTACAGCCCAAGATACTTTAAATAGGCTCCAAGTTAATTGTTTCACTTCATTCCATTCCAACATCAATAAATATTAGTGACATTCTTCATGCCAGAGGTTTTGTCACTACTGAAACTCTATTCTTTAATCTCTACCGAATACTTCCTACAGCAATGTCACAAACTCTTTTAATCTTTTGAATTTCTTTCTCTAGCTGTGAATTCTTAATAAGGCATTTCTGTTACCGGCACAGGTCATTATCTCAAAGGTTATCATATTCCTCAAAACCAAAACAAATTTTAAATCAGCCTGCCAAAACCTTTACTTCTTCATAAGCATTGCTACTACAATTCCCATGATTCCTAGCCAATAAAGGGAGTTATAACCTATGCAGACACCTGAGTACACCCACTTACAGCTTTTTGGCTACCCAAAGTCATACCACTGAATTGCATCTTTATTTTTATTTTCAAAGCAGCACAGTAGATAATAATTCACCTCAAAATTCCTGCTTCTTATGTGACATGTATCAAAATAACTTCCACATAAGAAGCATCACTGAAATTACTGCATGAGTCCTTCCCTTTTTATTAACACATTGGCCATTTGAAATGGAAATAACAGCCTTGCAATGCTTGAAAAGTTAACGATTTACTTAACAACCATGACAAAAAGCTAAAAATATCTGGCAGAAATCACTTAACAACCACCTTGCTTAGCAATGGAAATTCTGGTTCCAACTATGATGGTAAGTCAAAGACTACCTATTTATCTCCACTGGCTAAGGGTTAATCTATAAGATGATTTATCTCAGCTGTGTATCCTTCTGATTCTAGGTGGCTTTTAAGATGATTAAAACATCCTAAAAATGCTCCAGGTGGTTGAATCAAGGCCACTCAACCCCAGAGGGACTCCAGTATTTTATTTGTCACTCCAGGTTCTACCTCTTACAATAGTAAACAATGTAATTTGCAGAAATAAGATACAAAATGAAGGGATAGTAGATCTATATATCTAAAACCAAATACCACTCACTCACTCATGAAATTTTCAGAACCGTAAAGCCTACAAACTTAAAATTTGGCATGTATATCCTCTTGGCTTCTAGGTGCTCGTTAAGAAAGGATTTTTCAAAATCAGTATTTCTTATACAATAATTAGCTCGCTCTGATGCTAAGGAGTTAAAATATTCTACTCCCCCTCCCCACCTGAAAAGAACTCTGTTCCAACTTCCAGTTGCCTCACATTCCGTTACCTCAGTTCAAACTGGCAGACATTGCACTCAGGAGCGATCTGGGGCTCCTTACAGTACTAAACGTCAGTACTTCACCAAAATGTCTACGCCTTCCACCTTTGGAACTGATTCTGGACTCAAGGCAGCAGGAGCGATATTCCCTTACGTGTTTCAATCACTGACCACCACTGAGCCAACGGATTGAACCCGAGTGAACCGGATTTCTCCTGCATTGCCCGATCACATAGCTTCATTGTGAAGCATGGGTATCCAGCTAGAAAGAAATATAAGGAGCTTCTGCCATAAGAAACAAATATGGAAAAGCAAGGACATCAGCCTGGATAACCAACCAAATGTAGCTCTAATTGTGTTCCCCATAGATACTTGTTCTGACCCCCACCTTGTCCGTTCAGGAATGAAAGCCAAACAGAATGTTCAAAGGAATGTTTTTTATCAGTCCCGGCTCTTGCTGGCTGCGAGCCCAAAATAAACAAAGATAATTGCTCTGGCAAAAGTCTTATAACTCACAAACTACTGCAAAACAGGATTGTGTATGTATATATATATTTAAAGTCACAACTCCTGGTATGCCCAAATATGGGAGGAAGGTCACACTTCCATTCTCTGTCCTTCGGCTCGTCACAAGAGACCATCCAGACAGAAACCCAATATTTTTTTACTGTTGCCTTTTTGTTACATTTGTTATGTTTGTGCTGATAAATAAGGTTCGATTCCCAGCAAGGGTATGGCTAGCTGATGAGAGCTAAATAGCTTGAAATAGATCTATACTAGTCTCCCTTTATTTATTTATCAGCACAAACATATCATATATGTTTGATATAAAGTCACTTATCCAAGTTGGCTTCTCTCGATGTGTGCACACGAACCGGGAACTTTGACTTCTGCAACCAGGGCGTGGCACCATCAGTCTCTTTTATCAGCAGGAGGAAATCTTAACCAGCAACAGCTGCTCGTTATCATCTCCTGTAAGTACTCAATTGTTCCTTACGTTAGCCCTTCTCCTGCGTGCATCCTGAAACAATTCACAGGAGGTTTCTGTGTCATCCTCTCTTGTCTCCTCCCCACTGATCCAAGGCTCAGTCGTTACGTGGGGACCACCTAGTCTCTCTGCGCCCTGCTCGGAGCCAGAACCCTGTCCAAGGTCCTTCGCCTCCTCCAGGCCTGACTCATAAGGCCCCTCGCTGTCAGAGTCCGATAGCAGCTCCAAAGGCTCCTGCCGAACCACAACAGATACTTATGTTTGTGAAAGTTGGATTTTTAAAAAGCAAGAAGGAAGAAAATCGAACTCGTTTGAGCTGTGGTGCTGGAGAAGGCTCCTAAATTTTCCTTGGAAGCAAAGGTGACTAACAAGCAAGTACTGGAGTTCATAACACCCGACATGTCATTGGAAAGCAACATCACAAAACTGTCTCACTTACTTTGGCCATGTCACTCAAGGGATTTCCGGAGAAAAGTTAGCGGTAAAAGGAAAGAGGGCTGCCAAAGAAACCCAGAATAGCTCAACACTTTCTTATGAAAATATTTCCCAAATTATTCAAAGGTGATTGCTGAATCTTACAAAGCATCACAAGATTATTATTTTTTTCCCCCAAGTGCCATGAAATCTCCTAAGATCTTACTTGCCACATTTCTGGAGATTTTAGCTATTTAAACTTTAAGGGGAAATGAATCCTTGTGCCAATTGTGAGAAGTTGAGTTGGGAATGGAAGCAATCCAGGTAGTTCTTGACTTACAACAGTTCGTTTAATAAACCGTTCAAAGATACAGCACTGAGAAATGTGACTTTATGACCGGTTTTCAGAGTTACGACCTTTGGAACATGCCCATGATCATGTGTTCAAAAATTCAGGCGCTTGGCAACTGACTCGTATTTATGACCGCTGCTGTGTCCCAAGGTCATGGGATCCCCTTTTAGCAAGCTTCCAATGAGCAAAGTCAGCAGGGAAGCCAGGTTGATTTAACAACCGGGTTTCTAACTTACCAACGGCAGTGATTCACTTAACAACCGTGATGAGAAAAGTCGCAAAGTGGGGCAAACCTCACATAACCAATGCCTCACTTAAGAAGAGAAATTTTGGGGCTCAATCGTAAGTCGAGGGATTGGAAGATCGTGGCGACCTGGCCCTTAGAATCGCTGAGAGTTGGACAGGACTGAATCATCACCACTGAGAGAGCCGAGGTGGCGCAGTGGTTAAATGCAGCACTGCAGGCTACTTCAGCTGACTGCAGTTCTGCAGTTCGGCTGTTCAAATCTCACCGGCTCAGGGTTGACTCAGCCTTCCATCCTTCCGAGGTGGGTAAAATGAGGACCCGGATTGTTGGGGGCAATATGCTGACTCTGTCAACCACTTAGAGAGGGCTGAAAGCCCTATGAAGCGGTATATAAGTCTAACTGCTATTGCTATTAGGCCCAGATCGTGCTGGAAGAGAAACCCAGCACGATTTACCAATTTGAGGATCTCAATTTCAAGTTTGGGTCCCCATCTGGAAAGACCCCTGATCGGGGTTACGTCCCTAAAGGTAAAAGGTTCCCCTCGCACATATGTGCTAGTCGTTCCCGACTCCAGGGGGCGGTGCTCATCTCCGTTTCTAAACCAAAGAGCCAGCCCTGTCCGAAGAGGTCTCCGTGGCCGTGTGGCCGGCATCACTAAACGCCTTCCCACCAAAGGTGGTTCCTGTTTTTCTACTTGCATTTTTCGAATTGCTAGGTTGGCAGAAGCTGGGACGAGCAATGGGAGCTCACTCCGTTACGCAGCACTAGGGATTCGAACCTCTGAACTGTCGACCTTTCTGATCGACAAGCTCAGCGTCTTAGCCACTGAGCCACCACGTCCCATCGACCTCCCTGGAGGCATCTAAAAAGGAAGGGAAACTGCTGGAGGCGAAGCACGTCCACCCTGCCTTGAATAGGCGGTGGAGGGGAGAAGGCAGCACCATTAGAATCTATAGGACAAGTTTCGCGGGCGTTATGCAAATATATGCAAATACGGGAGGGGAGAGAGTGACGACGTGCTCCCCCCGCCCCGTTTTTCCCCGTTGCTGCTGCTGCTGCGGAGCGTCGCCGCGCAGAAAAGTCCCTCCCCGTCAGACCTCCACGAAGGCGTCCGTCAAGTCACTGGCTCGGTCCATGACAGGCAGGTGCCGCCCCGCCACGATCTTGACCTTCAGCTTTCCCGGCATTTTCCCGGCGCTCCGCCTCTCGCCTCCTTCCCCGACGCCGGCCGCGGAGCAAACGGGCGACGCGCTTCTTCCATAGAAGCGGGCAGTAGGAAGGCGCCCGGGTCAAGGGCCGCCGGGGCGCATGCGCGCGCGCGCACAGTGGGGGGGGGACGCCGAGGGCCCGCTGCGGGGGGGCCGCTTCCTCCGCGCTTTCGTCTCTTAAGACTGCGCGTGCGCTGTGTCAGGATAACGTCCTGTTTTCTCCCCCCCCCTCACGACTCGCGGCTCGATGAGTCCCCACTGCGCGTGCGCGGTGGCCTCACCCCGGGTTCTATTGATCGCGTGGTGCGTCATTCCAGAAATGTGACTATATATATATATATATATATATATATATATATATATATATATATATATATATATATATATATATATATATATGGGTTTTTCACGTTCGCTTCCGAACAAACTTTGTTCAGTAGCTTGTCTCTATAGCCCGACGGTTTGGAATCTACCGAGTAATCTAGCCTCCTTCCTCAAACCGTTATCCAAACCAGAGAGGAAACGGCGAGAGCAATTAAGACAAAGGCTTGGTAAATCGAGTACCGGGGTTCTCGATGGGGGGAAAACCTGTTTTGTGGTTGCCTAGGTTACCAGGCTGCATGGAAGATCCAGAGTGATCGATGTATCGAAGTAACGTCGAGGCCGTTGTTACTTAGTGGCTCCTGCGGAGAAAGGCCTGAAATGTTGTGAGGTTTTTCTGCTTTGCGCTGCGAATTTGGGTCCGACCACCGGATAAAATTTATTTCTTTATTTCAATCACCTTTTAGTTTTCTATTTCAATGGAAGAGCGTGATTCTGCGCGGCGTACTATAAAATGTACAAAACAATCATATGAAGGGGGAAAAAACCCCAACAGATTCAGAAGATTAAAAATTGGGATTAAAAGGCTTAAAATTATTTTTTTAATTCAATACGTTACCTTATATTATGAAATTGAATAAAAGGCCTTTATTGGTTTTTTAAATTGTATTAATTAAAATTAATTTTTAATTCAATACATTACATTGTATTATGATAAAAGGCCTTTATTTTTTAAAATAAATATATTAAATTATTTTTTAAAAAATAAAAGTTTAGTTCTTTATTTCGTTCATCTTTTGGTTTCCCATTACAATGAAAGAGCATGGTTCTGGGCGGCTACTATAAAATCTACAAAATCATGAGGAAGAAAAGATTCAGAAAATTAAAAATTGGGATTAAAAGGCTTAATTTTTTTTAATTCAATACATTACATTTTATTATGAAATTGAATAAAAGGCTATTGTTTTTTTTAATTTAATTTTTAAAATGTATTATTTATTATTCTTAGGTAAAGGTAAAGGTTCCACTCGCACATATGTGCTAGTCGTTCCCGACTCTAGGGGGCAGTGCTCATCTCCGTTTCTAAGCCGAAGAGCCAGCGGCATAGAACGCTATTACCTTCCCACAAAGGTGGTGCCTATTTTTCATTTTTTACATCCTTTTGAACTGCTAGTTTGGCAGAAGCTGGGACAAGTAACAGGAGCTCACTCAGTTACGAGGCGCTAAGGATTCGAATCGCCAAACTGCCAATTTTTCTGATAGCTCAGCGTCTTAACCACTGAGTCATCCCGTCTCTCTTTACCTTTATTATTATTAATAATAAATTATTAAAAATAATTTAATTGTTTAAAATTAAAAGTTTAAACTGGCAGCACAAGTGAAGTGGAGCTACCTCAGCAAGTCACAGACCTCTTGGGGATCTCAGGACAAGAACCAGGTTTTGAGGGACTTCAGGAAAATTAATAGGGATGGAGCCAGTCAAACTCAGGTTGCTTTTTGTGGCGATGATGATGTTGCATAAGGCAGGTATCAAAGTTGGGTCCGGGACTGAAAACAAACTAACAGGGTAAATAGCCTAAGACAAAGGGGTAAATGAATTAAGACTAGCGTATTTTACTTTTTTATGAGACTTGCCTACCTTTATAATGCTTTGGTAAACTTTATAATGCCTTGGTAAGGCCACACTTGGAATATTGCATTCAGTTTTGGTCACCACGATGTAGAAAAGGTGTGGGGACTCTAGAAAGAGTGCAGAGAAGAGCAACAAAGATGATTAGGGGACTGGAGACTAAAACATGAACGGTTGAAGGAACTGGGTATGTCTAGTTTAATGAAAAGAAGGACTAAGGAAAACATGATAGCAGTCTTCCAATATCTCAGGGGTTGCCACAAAGAAGAGGGAGTCAAACTATTCTCCAAGGCACCTGAGGGTAGAACAAGAAGCAATGAGTGGAAACTAATCGGGAGGCACTTCAAACGGTTACTCATGCCCTTGTCACCTCAAGGCTGGATTATTGCAATGCGCTCTACATGGGGCTACCCTTGAAAAGCATTCGGAGCAGCTAGTTCAGAATGCGGCCGCGCAAGCGATATTGGGTGCACCGTGGTACGCCCACATTACACCTGTCCTCCGCGAGCTGCACTGGCTACCAATTGGTCTCCGGACGCAATTCAAGGTGTTGGTTATTACCTTTAAAGCCCTACATGGCTTAGGGCCAGCGTACCTTCGAGACCGCCTACTGCCACATACCTCTCAGCAGCCAGTAAGATCCCACAGATTGGGCCTCCTTCAGATGCCGTCAGCCAGACAGTGTCGGCTGGCGGGCCCCCGGAGGAGAGCCTTCTCTGTGGCTGCTCCGACTCTTTGGAATCAGCTACCCCCGGAGATCCGGACCATATCCATTCTCATGGCCTTCAGGAAAGCTGTAAAAACCTGGCTGTTCCGGCAGGCCTGGGGCTGTTGACCTCATTGTTGAGGTCCAGCCCCGATTAGAATGAATGTATGTAGTTTTGTGATTTTAAACTCTCTTTTTTTCTCTTTCTTTTTTGTAAGCCGCTTAGCAAATTTTGATAATAAATAAAATAATAATAAATAATAATCAAGGAGAGAACAACTTAGAACTGAGGAGAAATTTCCTGACAGAACAATTAATCAGGGGAACAGAAGTTGCCTCCAGAAGTTGTGAATGCCCCAACACTGGAAGTCTTTAAGAAGATGTTGGATAGCCATTTGTCTGAAACGGTATAGGTTTTCTGCCTAGGCAGGGGGTTGGACTAGAAGACCTCCAAGATCCCTTCCAACTCTGCTATTATATTGTATATTATTTTTATTGAACTACACATCCTATAATTCCAAATTAAAATATCAGAATTGTAGTTAAGGTTACCAGATGACTGACAAAAAAAGGAGGTCTGCTCCCCTTTGTTTTCATGTCCTTCGTTTGGCCAGGCGTAACTTTAAAATCAAATATTATCTGCCTTTTGATTGTCCCAGGTTTTTTTGACTATTATTTTTACTATTTTGAATTATTTTTACAACAGTCATTCAAACTTTTGTAAATTGTTTCTTTTCCTTGAGTGCAGACCCCTCAAATCTAAACACACCAGTCTATAGATCACATGACTTACATGCTTCTATGGGGAAATTTGGGAAGTATGCCATCCTCAATTCTACATTATAGCTAGCGTATGTTCTTGAAAAGGTTTATTGGAAAAGCACTGCAATTAAAAACCAGTTTTTTCGGAGGGTGGAAAAAGTAATTTCAACCACACGAAGACCTAAGAACATTTTTTGCAGACTTGGGAGGGGTTTTTTTGGCAGATGCCAAGAAAGTTAAACAATATGTTTTTCTTTCCTTGCCATTTGTCCTTATTTCCAGTTGTCTATGTCATTTCCTCTTGCCTGTTTAGAAATCTGGTAACCTTAGACCTGATCTACGTGTGTGTTGCAGATGAAGGGCTCTCAAAACATTTTTCTGTTCATCTCCTTCCATAACATTTTTTTGGGGAAGTATAAAGTCAAGAGGCTGCAAATGAAGGAGGGCAAGTTTTTTATTTTAAGACAGGGCAATTAATCCATAGTCCTCATTTGGAAAAATCCTGAATCATACCTAATCAGCAGGCTGCGTACAGGGTCTTGAACATGAAAGCTAATACTTACAGAAGCATATCACAAAATTGTTTTTTCTTCTCAGCAGTTCAGTACTTTGATCTTTCTGGTCTCAGAAATTTGTTGCTGTTGAACTATTTACTGAGCAATTAACCAGATTAGACGAATAATATAAAAATGTTTTTAATGTTTACAGTCATCTTGGACTATAATCCTGATATTTCAACATTCAACTTATTTATATATTACAGGGTAAATAAAAGGTTTCAGCAACTTTTTAAAAAGGCTACAGCTTTTACAGATAAATTCATGTTTATTTTAAACGGATGAGATTACATAAACAACATGTAAATTTTGTTGAGTGGTTCATAGAGATTTTCGCAAGACATAATCGAAAATTGAGTAGAAAAATGTAGGTCTGGAAATGTTTATCATTATAAAGAGGTTTTAAAAACCAAATGCCCTTGTTTTGTGTGAAAATGTTAATTCATTAGCAGTAAGAGCCGAGGTGGCGCAGTGGTTAGGGTGCAGTACTGCAGGCCACTTCAGCTGACTGTTATCTGCAGTTCAGCGGTTCTAATCTTACCGGCTCAAGGTTGACTCAGCCTTCCATCCTTCCGAGGTGGGTGAAATGAGGACCCGGATTGTTGGGGGCGATATGCTGACTCTGTAAACCGCTTAGAGAGGGCTGAAAGCCCTATGAAGCGGTATATAAGTCTAACTACTATTGCTATTGCTATTATTTTAATATAGAATAGAATAGAATAGAATAGAATTCTTTATTGGCCAAGTGTGATTGGACACACAAGAAATTTGTCTTTGGTACATATGCTCTTGGTGTATATAAAAAGACAAGATACATTTGTCAAGAATCATAAAGTACAACAATATATATGTTATTTTAACAGTTTATCAATTGGACTATTACATATTTTTTAAATGAACAGTTGCTTCATAATTACAAACCTATGTCCATTTAAATCAATTTTCCCCCTGTGTGTTTAATCACTGTTAGTTGTATATTGGATTATCTGTAGTATTTTCAGCCAAATCCTATTTATGTGTATTCAAAAATAGGTTGTGCTTAAATTCAATGGGACTTAATTCCAAGTAAGATTATGCAGGATTTCAGTTTTGGATTAGTAGCCCCCCAAATTGTCAAGGGAATATAATATTTTCATTCACACCCACAGCATTTTTTTAAAAAATCAGAAAACTATCTGCACTAGAGGGACAGGAAAGAATGACCTATTATAGAACTCTGTTAAGTATTTTCTTAGTGTGCTAAAAGATTTAGCTAACAGACGGCACAATAACAATTTTGAAAACAAAAAACAATTGGCACTTTTATGTGATAACACCTGGTGCTGCCTATTTCCAAATTAGTCAAATTGTTTGGGATTAATATCCTTCAGTATTCAATTCAATCAGGGGCATTCATTGTTTCTTCAAGCCTTGGCTTTGGCCTCTAAAAATTATCTAATTTATTCTATTTAATTTAGACTCTGGGTGGCTTATAAACTCCATAAAAAATGTAGGAGACGAGCAGGCAGAGGGGAGTGGGGGTGGGGGCCAGAAGCTAAAGTTAGACTCCCAGATACGGTCTTAAGTTCAACCCTTTTGTATTCCCAGGGCCAATTTAGTTTTGAATTTTAGTTGACTAGATAATAATAGACAATAAAAAGTCCATTTCAATAATTAAATGTAGTGTGGAACTTAATAATCCAAGAGAACAGCAGAAACAGCAAAGATAATGTTAGTACAGAGGTTAAATATTGTAACTGGCTTGAGGGATTGTAAAACTTCCTAAATAATTGTAACTGTTTTGGGGAGGAAAGTAAAAGGTGCCTGTGCAATATGAGTCTCTCTCCTCTTTCTCTTTCTCTTCCCCAGACACACACACACACACACACACACACACACAGAGACGTTGAATAACCAGCCTTGTACTGTCAGGACATAGTTTCACATTGCTATCCGGCATAACATTCTTCTGGTAACCTTAGTCTATGGTAACAATCATATTACTCAAAGGATTATTTTGGAGATAAATGCAAGCAGGAGGTATAAGAGGGGAAAGGAGGTAAAAGGTTTTCCTCCGATATTTCTGGGCTCAGGGGAGCAAACCCGAAATAACAAAACAAGTGGTAGTATAGAGAAAGGCACCGAATTGGCCCCTCCCCTTCAGCGGATGGAAACAAAAGACTATCTTTTCTTGTGATTCAGCACAGTGCAAAGAAAGCATTAGATAAGCACTGCTGTTGCAACATGTGACAAACTCAAGACAGCAGTGGCACACAAGCTGCTAAATTTTAGTAATAAAACTTAACTATCCCAGATATTGGAAGAGTTGAACTCAAAGGACCTTATGCCCGCCTTCTCTGCACAAATTCAATCCACCCCCCACCCACCCACCCCAAACACATCTTAAAGAGTTCTTTATTTTAGTAATATAACTTAGAGCACACAAAAATGTTATTTTATTGCTGCAGATCACCAGCAGATCACCCGGGAGCCACCCAGTTGATTCCAACGTGCTTTTCTACCCATACCTGGGTTTTGTATTTGTATTTTTGTATTTTATTAGTTTGTCAAACATGTACAAGATAGCAGGTATTGATATAAACAGGGACAGGAAAGAAATAAATGAATACAAATAAATGGGGACAGTAGGACAGGGACGGTAGGTATTTTTGTGATTGGAGTAGGTAGGAGGCTTCCTGCCCTAAGTAGGTGAAATTCCCTCAAAGCATTTTTATGAGTTATTGTTGTTGCTAATTTAACTGATAAGGCAGTGTTTTCAAAGTACTATACAAAGATAAGGCAGGCCTTGCCTGTGGGTTCATACCACAAAGGAATTCTATTCTAAAATGTGAAAAGAACTGGGGGATAAGAAAGAAGCAATGGAGAGGCAGCTCCTTCTCTGGCTGATGGAGCCAGCTAGCCTCCCACTTCCTTCTTGGGGGTGGGAGAATAACCTTTCCTTGGGCCTCTCTTTGGCCTCAGGCCAGCACATACCTCCTTTCCAAGTACCGTCCCAAGGGCAGGAGAAAATTGAAGTGTTCTTTTGCTGGAAGGGATAAAAGCAAGATTCTTTAGCCGCTTTTCCTCACCACCACCACCCCCAATCTCCCTTTGTTGAATTTTGTAGTGCAGACTGCCTGCGTGAGCCACCTAAATTCCCTTCTTGGTGTCTTTCAGCCTGGCAAACATGTTACTCCTTCCCCACGCTCATGAAACATGGAATCTTTTCAGAACAAGTTTAAATGTGGAGATTCGTAGTTTACCTGTGTTTTGCCCTTCCCCTCTTAGTAACCTTGGGCTCTGTTTGGTTTAATCCATTCCTCTAGTTTTTGCTAACATCCATCATCATGTAATGATGAACAACGGTGCCACTGAAATTTGACGAAAGCATCCTTAAAGTGCTTGGGCATATTTTTGAAAGGGGGCAATTATAAAGTATGCCCTTTTTTCTAGATTAAGTACATAGCAGACATAACCTCAATATATTTCATATGTATAGGGACTAATAAGGTGCAGGTAGCCGTTTTATGACCACCATTGAGCCCAAAAGTTTTGTTTCTAAGGGAGACAGCTGTGAAGTGAGTTTTCACCTATTTTACGGCCTTTCTTGCCACAGTTGTTAAGTGGATCTCTGTGATTGTTAAATTAGTAACGTGGTTGTTAAGTGAACTGGCTTCCCCCATTGACTTTGCTTGTCAGAAGTTGGTCATGGGACATGGCAGTCGTCATAAATATGAGTCACTTGGTGATGATGGTTTGTTCTCTGAACTTGTTTAGTATCTGAACAGTTCTAGTGGACAACTATTTAAATAGGAGCCAGGAGTGTGCAGCAGCTGCCAAAAAAGCCAACACAGTTCTAGGCTGCATAAACAAATCAAGATTACATGAAGTGTTAATACCACTTTATAATGCCTTGGTAAGGCCACACTTGGAATACTACATTCAGTTTTGGTCACCACGATGTAGAAAAGATGTTGAGACTCCAGAAAGAGTGCAGAGAAGCGCAACAAAGATGATTAGGGGACTGGAGGCTAAAACATATGAAGAACGTTGCAGGAACTGTGTATGTCTAGTTTGATGAAAAGAAGGACTAGGGGAGACACGCTAGTAGTGTTCCGATATCTCAGGGGTTGCCACAAAGAAGAGGGAGTCAAGCTAATCTCCAAAGAACCTGAGGGTAGAACAAGAAGCAATGGGTGGAAACTAATCAAGGAGAGAAGCAACTTAGAACTGAGGAGAAATTTCCTGACAGTTAGAACAATGAATCAGTGGAACAGCTTGCCTCCAGAAGTTGTGAATGCTCCAACACTGGAAGTTTTTAAGAAGATGTTGGATAGCCATTTGTCTGAAGTGGTATAGGATTTCTTCCCTAAGCAGAGGGTTGGACTAGAAGACCTCCAAGGTACCTTCCAACTCTGTTATTCTATTCTATTCTATTCTATTCTATTCTGAATGTTTCTCACTAAGCTAGGTAACATCATTGGTAGAACTTCGACTGAAGTGTCTTGTTTCACTTCTCTTTTGCTTTTATAAAACCAAAGTTCCACTGATGATGTTACCTAGCCTGGGTGACAAAGCATTTGGAAACCAAACAAGTTCAGAAGACAAACCACCAGCACCATCTATCACCTGAGCTACAAATATTTCCCACCATTTCCAATACGAGTCACTGGCTGCAACATTCGTAAGTGTGAAAAACGCTCACAAGTCACTTTTTTTTCAGTGTCACTTCGAACAGTCACTAAACGAGCTGTGATAAGTTGAGGACTAGATGTATTTCCTAGCAAAAATCACTTGGAGCCATGCAAGTTCAGATAGAATTGTAAAATGTGAGCTAAGAACAACCTCGCAAACATGTGCTGTGACCTGACAGGTGCTTGATCAAGATCCAATTTTTGCTGCTCTGAGCAGATTCAGCAAATCCAAGATGCGTTGGAAGCTCCCGGTGTCCCGGGTTGCGTTTGACAGGGTCATTAAGTACCACAAGATTGAATGACACAATAATATCTCAGTGAACCACCTAGAATGTTGTGACCCATTTACAGGCCTTCCCGTAAAATGCATGGATTAAAAATACCCATGAATGAGCCATGCGGAAGTGCCAAGCGCCCTGCCTTATGAGCAGCTATTCGCTTAAGCAACCCTGAAGAGGTCACAAGAGTTCATCTTTGCAACCCTTAGCTCATCTTTCCTGGGTGTCGAAAGCACCGGCTGCATCTATATTTATGGATGCATTGATTTTTACGTTGCAAATCTGCCAAGTGGCTTAGAAAGTAAGGAGTTCATCCCAATCCTGTTGCTCGCACAGTATCAACAGTAGAGGCCTTCACATTTCTAGGTTCTATCATTTCTCAAGACCTCAAATGGACACATAACATCAAAAACGTCATCAAAAAAGCACAACAAAGACTGTTCTTTCTGCGCCAACTCAGGAATCTCAAACTGCCCAAGGAGCTGTTGATTCAGTTCTACAGAGGAACTATTGAGTCTATCATCTGCACTTCCATAACTGTCTGATTTAGTTCTGCAACCCAACAAGACAGGCATAGACTTCAACGAATAATTAGAACTGCAGACCAAACAATTACTACCAACCTGCCTTCCATTGAGGACCTGTATACTGCACGAGTCAAAAAGAGGGCCGTGAAAATATTTAATGACCCTTCGCATCCTGGACATAAATTGTTGCAACTCCTACCCTCAAAAGGGCACTATAGAGCACTACACAACAAGACAACTAGACACAAGAACAGGTTTCCCCCGAATGCCATCACTCTGCTAAACAACTAATTCCATCACCACTGTCAAATTATTCATTAAGGCTGCATTTTAATCTTTTCATCGTTCCTATCACCCCCACTTATCTCCTCCCACTTATGATTGAATGACTATAACTTTGTTGCTGGTATCCTTACAATTTATATTGTTTCCTGATTGCTTATTTGTACCCTATGACTATCATTAAGTGCTGTACCTTATGATTCTTGACGAATGTATCTTGTCATTTTATATACACTGAGAGCAAATGCAACAAAGACAAATTCTTTGTGTGTCCAATCACACTTGGCCAATAAAGAATTCTATTCTATTCTATTCTATTCTATTCTATTCTACTCTACTCTACTCTACTCTACTCTACTCTACTCTACAACACTCTACAACTACCTTCTCATTATTTTCTAGAGCTATATGTTCTTTCCCACTGTGGGTAGCCAGATGCCCATAGAGAAGCAAAACATACAACAATAAAGTACTGGCCTGATCCTGTTTGCTAGTATGCTGATATCTTTTGTCCTTGATCCTGGAGGTAGACTTAACAGTTACATGGCAGGTAGCCAGTGACAATTTCTTCCTTTTTGAATTAATTTATTCCTTTTCAAAACTGGTCATGTTGTTGGTTCCCTCTCACCTAGTATAGTGAGGGCTTTGTCCAGTTTCTTCTGGAAGAATCTGGACAAGAATCCCGCAATCTATGCACAATTCAAGACATTTACTGGATGATATTTTGTCTGTTTTTAAATCCCCCTCCATCATTCATTATATTCCTGAGAGCTTTTTCCATTTAAATATAGGTCAGGTGTGACTTATTTCCTTTTCTCCAGTAAATGCCTTGTAATCATCTCAATAGTATAATACTTTTGCGCTTAAGAACACAAGTTTTTGCTGGATACTGTGGGTGGCTGGAGGAACATTTAACTGCTTTTGAGATGTGGTAGATGGGGCCTGTTGTAGAGACGGAAATGTGAGACACACTTGAGTTTTCTAAGGCACATGTAGGGCACTGTCCTAGTCACCAGCAGATACCGATAGTAGATGACTACTTTGAAGATTATCCTTGTTTGCACAAGACAATAAAGTTCTGAGTAATCCTTGCTGATCTGGTAGGTGTTCTGACCGAGGCTTCCCAAGAGCCTGCAGCAAACTCCTTTTCCCGACAAAAACCCCTTTTATTAATTTGCTGTGAAATCTGCTCATTCACAACCAGCAAAGTCTTTCAAGGGAGGATGTACAGTCACAGACCTTATCTGGCTTGGAGAGGTGACAGGCTGATATCTGCAAAACGTGGCAAGTTTGTGACAGCAGTGGAGCAAAATATTAAAGTCCAAACTGAGTGGAGGAAACATTATAAAAGCCATAAATACCTTGGCTATACCTGTAATTCAATACTCTGCAGGAATAATTGACTGGACCCAGATGGAGTTGGACAATTTGGACAGAAAAACAAGGTAGCTTATGACAATGAATCACGCTTTGCACCCTAAAAGTGATGTTGACCAATTGTATCTACCAAGAGCAGAGGGTGGTCGAGGGCTCCTACAAGTAAAGCAGACTGTGGAAGAAGAAAGACACTGCTTGAATGATTACATCCAGAAAAGTGAAGAACCAATGATTAAGAAAGTAAATAAAGGAGGTCTTTTGAAGACAACTAAATTAAAAGCTGAATATAAGAAAGAAGTAATTGAGAAGTGAGCTGAAAATTGGAAAAACAAAGCTATGCATAGCCAATACTTGGAAAGTATTGAAGGCAAAGCTGACCAAAAGCTAACTTGGAACTGGTTAAGATCAGGAGTACTGAAAAAAGAATCAGAAGGCTTTATTTTGGCAGCTCAAGAACAAGCCTTAGCCACAAACTGCATAAAGGCAAAAATTCAACATGTGTACCACCAACAGCAAATGTCGCCTCTGTAATGAGAAAGATGAGACAGTCGACCACTTGATCAGTGGGTGCAGCAAAATTTCACAAACTGACTACCTACAACGCCATGACCGCGTTGCTAAGATCATTCACTGGAAATTGTGCCAAAAGTTTGGATTTGGATTTGAGTACAGCAAATCCAAATGTTGGTTATGTTAAATACTTGTATTTGTAGTTCTAGTGTTTCCCTTCCCCTCTTGGATTTGTGAGCCGCCCTGAGTCCCGCTGGGAATAGGGCGGCATATAAATAAAATGAAATAATAAATAAATAATAAAAAACCACTGGGAACATCAGGTTGAGAAGGTTTTAGAGAATGAGAAAGTCAAGATCTTGTGGGACTTCAGAATCCAGACTGACAGGCACTTGGCCTACAACACACCTGACATAACAATAATTGAAAAGAAAAAAGTATGGTTCATTGACATTGCAATACCTGGTAATGCACGAATTGAAGATAAACAGCAAGAAAAAAATCACAAAATATCGGGACTTGCAAATTGAGGTTGAGCGACTGTGGAAAAAGAAACTATGTGTTGTCCCAATTGTAATTGGAACCCTTGGAACAATACCTAAAGGGCTACCTCGCTATTGGAAATTCTAAATTTATCAGACTTGAACATTCTGACTCTACAAAAAACCACCCTACTTGGAACAACTTATATCCTCCAACATTACCTTAACAGTTCCTAGGTCCTTGGTTAGGACTTGAGCTGTTAGGCTACCCACCAGCCCCAAAGGCTGTGAATCTCACCAAAGATTAACAACAACAACAACAACATCATCATCATCATCATCATCATCATCATCATCATCATCATCATCATCATCATTATCATCAATAATGGAGAACAGCATAAGAACAACAGAAACATAGGAGAATATAAGGAAAAACAGCTGGATGACAGATTAAATAGATGGAAAACCAAAGCTTTGCATGGACTTGAAAAACATTGAAAGAAAATGTGATGACTACTTGACATGGACATGGCTTAAGATGGGAACTATCAAGAAAGAAACAGAAGGTTTAATACTGGCTGCTCAAGAACGAGCACTACAAACTAATGCCATGAAAGCGAAGATACAAAAATCCACTGACAGCCCAAACTGCCGACTTTGCAATAACAAAGTCGAAACTGTTTCACATTTAATATGTGAATGCAGCAAAATCGCACAAAGTGATTACAAAGCTAGACACGACCAAGTTGCTAAATTAATCCACTGATCATTATGTAAAAAAAATATGATTTACCTGTATCCAGAAAGTCATGGGAACATAAAGTGGAAAAAGTTATCGAAAATGAGAAGGTGAAGATCTTGGGGGACTTTCGAATACAAATGGATCGTCATTTGGAGCACAACACGCCAGATATCACGGTTGTAGAGGGCCAAAGTGTACAGTTTATTGATATCGCTGTTCCTGGAGATGCCAGAGTCAAAGAAAAAGAACTAGAAAAAAATCATGAAATATCGTGACCTGGCCATCGAAACTACACAGCTATGGATGAATCATGTAACAGTGATACCCATTGTCATTGGGGCACTTGGCACCATGTCCAAGAATTTTACATCAACAAATTGCAGCTTCCTGAAATAACACCAGCGGAACTGCAAAAAACTGTGCTACTCGGAACATCTTATATTTTAAGAAGGTCCTTGGTTGATACCTAGGACGTTGGCAGCAAACCATCTCAACCATTAGCACCAGTCAATGATATTTGTAATGCATATCTGAATGTTCAGTTGGCTGAGTTTCATGTTTAATGAATAAAGTATATAATAATAATACCAACAGCACTATATGGACAAAAATATTTTTAAGAATGCAGGAACACTTAAATTTGGCAGGCCTAGATATTTCCTAGAAAGGCCAAGATTAAAATGTATTGAACCGGTGCTTAAGTTTTGAGTCTTTGCCTATTTTCAATGTGATGTTTGAAGAACTCAGACTTCTGTTCTTTTCCTAGACTCCTCTCCTCCCTGTTCAACCCCCCCCCCCCAACAAATACAACTTGAACCCCTAACTACCAAGGTCATGGCTAATCGCAGAGAATCAAGCAGAAACAAGTTGGAACAGCACTGATAAATAACCGGCTCTGGGACCTGGAGAATGTGATTTGTTGTGGGTTCATATAGATGTCAGAAAAGCAAGAAATTAAAGGTCAGGTTTTAAAAGGAAAGAGATGCTGCGATGAAGAGGAGGCCCAGCTACTTCACCTCCAAAGGGGTCTATTTTTCACTTTATTTCCTGCCTCATCCAAACCAGGAGTGAAATTCAGCAGATTCTGACAGGCTCTGGAAAACCGGTAGCGGAAATTTTGAGTAGAAGTGGCAAATACCACCCCTGGCTAGCCCCAAAGTTGGGTGGCAATGGAGATTTTGCAATATCCTTCCTCCAGGAGTGGGGAGCGAATGGGGATTTTGCAGTATCCTTCCCCTGCCACACCCACCAAGCTACACCCACAGAACGGGTAGTAAAAAAATATATTGGAATGTCACCACTCCAAACCCATATCTGAATAGATCAACCGCAGACTGCAAGAGACATTTCTTTCCAGCCGTACTGATTCAGGAAGTTTTTGAAGAACTTTTATTTATTTACGAAGGAAATCTATCTTAACTCATTCAAGACCACTCTGGGCAGCTTACAGAAATAAAACCCCAATGCAAAACAAACACTCCTCACCTCCCTGGCAACAACAATCGAAAACAACCATTTGATGGGCTCTGTGGTACCCTGGTAGGGACGCGGTGGCTCAGTGGCTAAGACGCTGAGCTTGACGATCAAAAAGGTCGGCAGTTGGTCAGGGGTGAAATTGAAAAAAATGTTAGCAACCAGTTCTCTGCCCAGTTGCTGGGTGGGCGTGGCCATAGTGGGTGTGGCCATGGTGGGCGTGGCCTTCTCAGCCTCCTGCACCGTGGTAGTGGGGGGTTTACCCTCCCCAGGCTCCAGAGGCTTTCCCCTGAGTCTCCAGGCAGGCAAAAATTGCTTCCCTTCGGCTCCGGGGGCCCTCCGGAGGCCGGAAACAAGCCCTTTTCTGGACTTCTGGGTGGCCTGTTTTTCACCCTCCCAGAGCCTCTGCGCGGGCCCTGCACTTCCCTGGCATGATGAACCAGCCGTGTGTAGACTCCTGGGAGGGGAGGGGTGAGGTGAGAGGGGCCAGCCGGTATTTGCAACAACCGGTTCACTGAACTGGACGCAAAATTAACATCCAGTTTACCCGAACCGGTGTGAACCTCCTGAATCCCACCCCTGGTTAGGGTACACCTAGTTAGAATCATTCTACGAACCTCAGTCAGAAATAGTGACGCCTGAGTCCTTTGTGTAAGCCTTTTCTGCATTTTAAAAGAAAGCTGCTTTGTTTCCTAAATCTCTGCATACCTTCTTTGCAAAAACAACAACAACAAAGATTCATTGTTTGGATGGATGATTTGGATGAATAAGTGGGATATGGCCATGCTGAAATAAGCCATGACCCAGTGTGAAAGCGAAAGACAGAACACAGAAATACAGGAGAGTTGGGGTGGGGGCTGGGGGGAATCCCTGATTTCTTGAAGGAGACAAAATTGACTTAAGAGCCTCAAGCAGCTAAGGTGGAAAGCCAAGATGATATTGAGTGAAATTCTTAATTTAGAGCTCTGATGCATTGATTAGAACTTGTTAACAGCCTCAATACAGACCTACAAGGAAAAAATTGATAGAATATTTGTAGCTTAGGATTGAACTGTGGGGTACTTAGTGCTGTCTGAGCTTGGTTGTTTCCTTCCAGACATTTCATTACCAAATTCGTGAATATCATCAGTGCCAGAAGGGAGAGGGGTTTGCTCTCTGTTCATATACATTATTCTGTTCTGTTCCGTCCCGTCCCCTTCTGCTGTGGTGGTGCAGTGGTTAGAATGTAGAGTAACTCTGCCTACAGCCTGGAGTTTGATCCTGACTGCCTCAAGCCTTCCATCCTTTGGAGGTCGGTAAAATGAGGACCCAGATTGTTGGGAGCAATATGTTAACTCTATAAACCGCTTAGAGGGGACCAGATAGCACTCTGAAGCGATATATAAGACTAAGTGCTATTACTATTGGCCATTGCATTCTATTCCATTCAAGAAAATATTTGTAGCTCAGGATTGTCCCAAAAGTGCTTTTCCAAAAGGCAGCTGGGCTTTCTTGTTTTTCTCCCCCTTGAAAATGTTTCGATTCTCATCCAAGAACTGAAGAAGCCTTTTGGATGAGGAGCGAAACATTTTTAAGGAAAAGACCGAGAAAGTCCCGATGCCTTTAGGACAGTGGTTCCCAAACTTGGCAACTTTAAGACTTGTGGACTTCAACTCCCAGAGTTCTCCAGCCAGAAGAGCTAGCTGGAGAATTCTGGGAGTTGAAGTCCACAAGTCTTAAAGTTGCCAAGTTTGGGAACCACTGCTTTAGGACAACCATAACCTGGATGATTGAGAATCTCCATAGACAAGGTAGTACAGAATTTAACTGAGAGGTCCTTAGTGCTCTCTGAGCTTGATAGTTTTCTTGAAGATATTTCATTACCCAATTAGATGACTTCTAGCGATGATGGTTTTTCCCAGTTGCAATGTATGGCTGTGAAAGTTGAACCGTAAGAAAGGCTGAGCGTCAAAGAACTGAAGCCTTTGAACTCTGGTGCTGGAGAAGACTCCTGCGAGTCCCTTGGACTGCAAGGTGGTCAAACCGGTCAGTCCTAGAGGAGATCCACCCTGACTGCTCTTTAGAAGGTCAGATCCTGAAGAGGAAACTCAATGCTTTGGCCACATAAGGAGAAGGAAGGACTCACTGGAGAAGAGCCTAATACTGGGAAAGACTGAGGGCCAAAGAAGAAGGGGACGACAGAGAATGAGGTGGCTGGATGGAGTCACCAAAGCAGTCGGTGTGAGCTTCAATGGACTCCGGAGGATGGTAGAGGACAGGAGAGGCTGGAGGAACATTGTCTATGGGCTCGTGATGGGTCAAACACAGTGGTGGGATTCAAATAATTTAACAGCCGGTTCTCTGCCCTAATGACAAGCTGGGTAGGCGTGACTCGGTGGTCATGTGATTGGATAGGCATGGCCAACTTGACATCACTCACGTCAATGGGAGCTTCTCCTTAGCTGTGACAATGTCATAAGGGTTAACCAGAGAGGCAGTTTCTGTAAGCAGGGCGATAAAGATTAGACTAGAAACAACACCAGAATGTTTCCTTCCTGCCTTCCTTACAGGATTAGCCCTGTAAAGCCGTGTAAACAAAATGAGATTTCTTCCAACAACTGATTCTTCCAACTGCTAGAAAGTTACGAACCGGTGCGAACTGGCTGAATCCCACCACTGGTCGGACACCACTTTGCAACTAACGGCAACAAAGCGATGACATTACCTAGTTTACTAATGAAACATCTGCAAGAAAACAGCCCAGGTCAAGGTCAGGGAGCATCAAGAACCACACAATGAGAATTTTAAATGATGTCCAGTAGGACTCTTAAAGAACCCTGAATGGACTCACATATGGTTTGTCATTGTTTTCCAAAATACCAGGTGACCTACGAAGTTACAGTACAGACTCTCTAAGTGTTGTGTGAATGGAGGGTGGGGGAAGAGTAGAAAGATTCATCCTATGCCTAGGTTTGAACAGAATAGTTTGGACATAATAAGGTAATAATTTGATATCAGTTGACACACTCAAAAACAGTTCATCAACTTAAAAAGACAAGCCAAATAGCACAGAAGCAAAGTCAATCAAAACCAGAAGAATTGTGACAAGGGTAGTAAGAAGAATTACAAAGAAAAGAACTCTAAATTGGAAGATTTTTCAAAAATATATAAAGTAAAAAATGAAAGGCACCACTAATAATTACATAACTATGCATAGATTCCAGCAATAAGTGAAGGTGTGTCAGTTGACTGTAAATTACTCTTGAAACCGGTAATAACTAGGAGTTGATGCTAGTTTGTTTGAATTGTTCCTTTAGGGTTAATCTTTTCTATGTAAATGCACATTTTTTCCACCAGATAATGATCAACTTTCATTAATCATTTCCCTAACCCCAATGATATTTCCCCCCCCTGCTTCAGTTCAGCTGCAGAATAGAAAATATGGTTATATGAGGAATTGAATTTGATTTCTATGTTATGATCAATGTAGAAAAGTAAATTCTAAGCCTTGGAAAGAACTTTTACTAAAATAAGTATTTATTTATTTGTTTTGGTGTGCCACCCATTTTTAAAGGCTGTGGGCAGATAACCATCTGAATCACAGCCGAGCAAAACACTCCTCAAATATAATAGCCGCACAACAAATGTAGTATCAAAATTACACACAAAAAATCAAATATGAAACATCTATCCATCAAATTTAAACATTCAATCATATCACACACTCCTTCTGTGCTTGGTGTACGTTTTAATTAGTGCTAACTTTCTGGTTTGAATAAATTTGCTTAAGATTAAACTACATATAAAGGGACGCGGTGGCTCAGTGGCTAAGACACTGAGCTTGTCGATCAGAAAGGTCAGCAGTTTGGCGGTTTAAATCCCTAGCGCCGCGTAACAGAGCGAATTCCCGTTACTTGTCCCAGCTACTGCCAACCTAGCAGTTTGAAAGTATGTAAAAATGCAAGTGGAAAAAGTAGGGACCACCTTTGGTGGGAAGGCAACAGCGTTCCGTGCGCCTTCAGCATTTAGTCATGCCAGCCACATGACAACGGAGACGTCTTTGGACAGCGCTGGCTCTTCAGCTTTGAAATGGAGATGAGCACCCTAGAGTTGGAAGTGACTAGCACATACGTGCGAGGGGAATCTTTATCTTTACCTTAATCTACATATCCTTTGCAGGAAAAGAAGAAAGCTGGTATGTTTGTGAAATTCTTTATAACAGTGTTACTCGATGGGAGACATATCCATCTGGTTCAATTCCAAGCTGGGAGAAAGACACCGGAAACATGGAGGCTGATTGGAAAGAGGGTTTAATGGTGAACAGAACCACCAAGCACATGGTTCTGGGCAGCTGACCACCTGGAGTTGAGAGTGTGAGGGGGTTATACCTTCTCTTGGGCTTTGAACTTGAGCTTCCTGTTCCTGTGCAAGAGCATGTGTTCTATTGGCTGTTGTAGGGATTATGTAGAGGCCATAACGGAGGTTGTCTTGAGGTTCCCAGGTTTGGTTGACCTTTGAACTGCTGAGATGATGCAATACAGAGGCTTGTGTTCTGGAAAGGTGTTGGGAAATTCCTATTG